>NC_056745.1:44937738-44945238 GCF_019279795.1 Protopterus annectens
CTGGAGTGTGGGGAGTGCCTTCTGTGTGGAGTCTGCATGTCCTCCCCGCGGTTGGGTGGGCATTCGAAAGACATGCGTAAATGGGCGTGCTTTCATTAAAGGCTGAAGGTCGAGCTGGGACCTCTGCATTCGTGAAAATCTACTGCCAATCATTAGCAGACCGGAGTTCTGCTGTGGCGACCCCTAACCGGGAAAAGCCGAAAGACAAACAACAACAACAGTTGGCTAATGCTGTTTCATTACTGGGGAGATATGTTCCTTTCTGGGCAAAAACCTTCCACATTACTTTATAACTTGTTAAAATGTTAGTTTTTTTGTATTTTGCTTGACTGTCTCATGACTTTTATGTACTTCTAAAAAAGAGAAAGCATTTTAACTTTTCTGGTAAAAGGTTATTAAATGTTGCTTAAACCTACATTTTCTGTGGAGAAACTGAGTTTATGTCAATTTGGGGCCAGGGAAAATGTTTAAAGTTTTACGGTTTTTTTTGGGGGGGGGGTACTTTTATGCTACTTTTCTATCTTACCGACTATTGCTGCTGGGGCAATGGTCTTCAGTACTTATCCAAATATTCAAAACCTGGAACCTGAACAGCTAAAGCAGAGAAAAACTCACCTCATGCAAGTTCTCGTCAGCAACAGTTAAATAAAAATTTATATTTATACACCTATCACTTTATTTACTGTTTTCCAGCCATGAATATCCCGCTAAACATAAACCCACTTATAAGAAAGGTGCAAGTAGAAAAATCCTGATTACAGGGGACAAAATGTAAAAACAATGTAACAAGTCGTATGTTTTCTAACAAGATATGCAGAAGATGTACACTAAATTGAATTCAAAACAGCTCCTTAAAATATAACCCGTCTCACAGTGGCAGCTGGTGACTTCAAATCAAAGGGGGGGGGGCAGCAGGAGACAGATGAATGGATGGGGCCAATTGTAAGGGGTGTGGCCAATTAGGAAGGGGTGGAGCTATGCTCAAAACCACAAAAAAAAAATACTTTAATTAAATACGCTGCCCTGGGTGCCAAACTGTCATTATGAGAGTCCAATGAAGACAAAATGAACTGTAGAAGAAAAAAGATATTTCAATGCATTGGCTACATGACAGCTTACTTAATATCTAGATGGAAACAAAAAGGTTGTGAGGCATGAAAAAATTACTTTTTAAATACATTACTGGAATGCCAGTCAAAATCAAGTAGAAAAAAAAACAAGCAGCACTCAACTCAAACCACTTTTATTTGCACCGCAGTTCTAATTATAATTGATATTCAGCTTTAAAAGTACCAAATAACATGCTGAACGTAGCAATCTCCATGATACCCCCACTTGTAAAAATGTTTCTTATCCAAAAATGACCTGCTGCCTGACAACTATCTACTTGTTTCATGAGGAAAACATGATCAAAGTAAAAAATGAACAGCAAACAAGAAACAAGCTCAAGATAAATTGCTTAAAGGATTACTGCACTGGTTATGGACCATACATGATAGATTGGCATTCTGTTTAGTTTTCTGGTAAAGCCTACAAAGATGATTACAAGTCTCCAACAAATGTAGTGAGCTTCTGAAAATACTGTAATCCTGTTCTTTATTACAAATACTGTCATATGCATTTCAATACCAAAGGCTTAGTTATCTAGTTATGTAAATATTCTCTGCATGGCAACAATAAAAAGGCTTTCAGTATTGGTAATCCTTTAAAAGTATGCTTATTAAAGCTTACTCGCATCTGACAATCTCAGGCAAGAGTAACTGATGGTCATTAAATCCTTGCTACTTAAACAGAGTAGCAGGCAGTGCAACATGCATTTTCTGAATAATAATAAGCATAAATCAACAGTATAAAAATATGACAGAAAACCAGAACATTTTGCAAAATCAAGGACAGATGAAAAGCCACTTCAATACGTGTCTACCTTGGATGGAGGGATACTCGGCACACTTGCACTGCATAACTGCTCCTTGCCTTGCTTGGATACATCCAGAGTCACTACACAGGGGAGAGGGTTGTAACAAGCATGTCACAACTTGAAATGTCTCTGGCTGATGGTGATGGCCCCCAACACATTTTCTATTATTTTCTAACTTCAATCTGTAATGATTTGTAACTAATTTGCCAGAAAACCACAATGGTATGAAAACCGGACCAAAAATGTGATGCAAAAATATAAAATAGCCACACAATACAGTTGTGAACCTGTCAAAGAAGGGACACTTTTTAATATTAGCACTGTTAAGTTGAGCAGCTGACAAAATAAGAGAATTTACATGCAATTCTGAAATAAAAGTAATATACAACTCTAATCATTACAATTTCTTAACTGTAAACCCTCCAAATTTTCTTCCAAAACTGCCATTTTTTGGAGGGATTATAAGGGGGAAAGCAACATTCTGGGCCAAAATCAGGGACAGTTGAGAGGTTTGGATATACCTAATTATATAAAGTGATTTGCCTGTACCTCTCAACCTCTTAATGCAGGAAATCTGGACAAGGCCAACTATATTGGGGGAACATACAGCCAGTACTAAAAATTGCTGTTGTATAAACTTAGACAGTTGATAGAATAACAGGTCTTGCTTTAGCATGCATTTTTCTGAAGGGTATGAAGTCTGAAACTCAATTGTCATTATTTAGTGACTTCACTCCTAAATGATCTGCCAGAAAATCACAACTTTTATGAGGAACAAACCAAATTTAAGAAGCAAAAATCTACTCATTCTGTGAAAATCGTGATAGTTGAGTGGTATAGTTCAGCCGGCGCCCGTCATCGAGTTTGCTGCACTTCCCTCCTCACAAAAGCATGGTCGGATGGGGCCTCACCCATGCAGCCATTCCAATGTCCCATTACTTGGCTATTTCATCCCATTTACCATAATCACTAATATGCATACTGCTTTATTTCTACGATGATTTGGATTTCATTTATAAGTTTTATTTTACATTTTACAGCACACACACTAATAGACATTGCTAAACAAAGCAATGCAGTCTCGCAATGAAAATAGACTTGGCGTTAAAACTTCTCTGCCCCTGAAACTCACATTCATTGAAACAGCACTGAAATCCACATTCAAATTAAATACATCTGGGCAGTGGCAGATAAATGTTAAATTTGGGCTGTTTTCAAATCATAGGCCCTTGCACAGGAAATATACATGTGTTCTTTGATGCACCTTCCTGATTGTATTAAATTATATTCCTTGTATAATACAGTACAGTTGTTAGAGGGCATTTTAAATTTATTGTTTTGAAAATTTTTCCAATAAACAATGAAACTAAATGCATGCCACCAATAATGACAAAACTGCTCAATTCAGAAGATTTCCATCATAAGTCTACTTAAACTTCTACAATCCACCATCAGTAAATATGCACAAACTCTGCAGAAGTAAAAGTCATCTAAATAATTACACATTAAAGAGATCTGTAACTAACGAAGAGGTTGCTGCTAGCAAACAACTTTATATATTATTGATTCATCTACAAATGAAGTGCCTGTTGCCCTTGGGGAATAAATTGCCCATGTTACATTACAAAAAATAAGCTAGTAATATTGCAATATGGAATGGATGGCAAACTTATAACAGGTTCATAGTTACTAAGCATCTCTACCAAAAAGAGGACATTCTCAGAACTGCAGCATCCACCCCCTTTAAAAGTACACCACACCACAGTACAGTATCAGCAATGCATCTACATACTGTAGGAGTAGAACCCACAGCCTTCTGCAGCAAAAACAAGTACACTACCTGTTGTGCTATTAACAATACAAGCTGACTCAGCATAAGCAGCACTAAACTTCTCTTCCCCTGAAGCTCTTAGCTCCTTGTAAAATCCACTCGACATTCAAATATATCTCTCAACTTTGCAGCACATGAGCACAAGAAATCTGGAAAAAGCCAAAATTTATTGGGGGGGGGACAAAAGCCCAAAAACCAGGGTCACATTTTAAACATTGCTTGTATAACCTTGTAAAGTTACTAGAATAAAATGTTGCGCTACCACCATGCATTTCACTGCCAAGTCTTGAAGACAGGACCATGTACAGTACAGTCAGAGCAATATACCACTATGCCAAATCAGCTGTTTCTTGAAAGACATGAAAACTGAAACTTAAATGGCTATCATTTCATGAATTCATTTGTCACCATAGCTCTCAAACCCTTGAAACAAAATACCAGGACAAAGCCAATAATGGGGGGAATACAGCCCCCATACATATTCACTGAATTCTGTTCTCACCATAGCCATCAACCTCTTGGCACAAAAAACCTGCTCAAAGCCAATAATGGGGGAATACAGCCCCAAAAATAGGGACAAATTTCAAATATTGAGCTTATAAACTTAGAAAAATCCAGAAAACCACAGATTTTATCAGGAACCGAACAAAACTATGAGGCAAAAATCTGAAGGCTTTTCACAAGTGGTGGTGGGTAGGGAATTCAGGTTCTTGTTACCTGTATCCAAGGTTGAGGGTTTAAACCTGGGTTTCTCTCTAGCCACCAGGCATTACACATACACGCACACTTACACACACTTCAGTAAAAGCATAAAGCAATCCCCACACAGTACCAGATCAGTACCATAAAGCAGTCCATTGCATAACTCATTCAGCAAGTACCTGTTCAGTAAAGCAGTCGCATTGCAAAGAATAACTCATTCAGCAGCCTGTACGTTTCTAAGCTTCCTCCATAAAGCTAAAGCAGCCCATCTGCAGCATTCAGCAGAATCCACCATAAAGCAGCAGCCAGTACATTTCGCCATAAGCCTCCTCCTCCATAAAGCAGCCCGTTTGCAGCAACCAGTGGAGTTCATAGTTCTGTTTCCAGAATGCTGAGCATGCATGTGTGCGTTCCAAGCACAGACTGCAGACCTTACAGTCCAATCCCCTTGTAGTCTATGCAGCTGTAACTGCATAGACTTCTGGGGGATCTGTAAGACAGCTGCCTTCTTCTGAATTCGGACTGGTTAAACAGCTGTCTGGATTTGAGTTTCCACTCACGCATGCATGAGTTTTGGGATTTTTTTGTATTTTGGTTTTCAGCTGGGGAAGCTGCAGTCTAATAGGACGAGCCGCCACTGCAGTCTCAAAATAAAAAGTGGACAAGCCAATCTCATTGAAGCACACCCCTACTAGAGCTCTGGATGACATCTATTAAAGCATTTTCTGCAGAGGAAAGTCGCATGTAACCATTCACCCATGTGGAGCTCTGATCTCCAATGCCTCCTTATGTATATATACTAACACCATGATTACATAACCACAGGAAAGCTTGAAAAAAGCCTATCCATGTAAAACCATTCTGGAGTTTCTGATTTCACAGAGTTGGGATTGAGGAGACAGAATTTCTGGTGTTACCATATTACAAATGGTAGATCACCCCAATAAATCATTGTTATTTAGTATTTTAGTCAAATGAATGGAAGGTTCATCTTAGAATGTAATAGAGGAAGCATTTTTGCTTATATTTACCATAAAAATAAAAGCTATCCCGGGATTCAATAAGACTTGCACAAAGTATACACCATTCTGAGTGAACAGACATAGCTCACACCTTCTTCCTCCTAACTTCAGGTTTCCTACTGAAATTCTTGGAGCTTTAAATATGGACAGGGATTCATAGGGATTACCACAAAGGGCGGACTACACACACATTTAATGTGATCTTCTGAGTGACTAGCAAGCACAGAAAATGTGATGATAATATTCTTGAATACATACCACGTACACTTAAAGTGAACCAGTCCCTATAAGAATTCAGAACGGTCCTATTAGTGTAGTAGTGTAGAGTAGTGAACAAGGGGAAATGAAAGCTATTGTCTACATGTGAATGAAAACAAAAACAAGAACATTAATAATGTCTTGCTATAACTGAGAAAGTTATTTCACAAATACTCAAAAAATAAACATAAGGGGTTCACCAGTAGTTTTTAGGAAACAGATATAATCAACATTTTCAATTTAACAGTACATTATATTTGGTAATTGTAGTGGCCAAATTAATTTTAAATTGTGTTTCAATATAAAAGTCATCTACATCAACTAGAAGAAAATGTATATTGTATTTAAGAGTAATTTCATCTGCCATGTTACATTAATATGCATCAATGTAACAAGGCTATTCTTGCACCCGTAACGATGACCACTAACAACGTGCAATATTAACTGCTTCTGTGCCACCCTGCCAGTAACTGAAATCTGCACAACCCAAATGATACATTCATAAGGGAAATATATCTCACAATTGTATCTGAATGGATTTGTTATGAAAAGGATATTTGTTTTACATGGCAATAAAACTGCTAGTCTGTCATTAGTAAGAAAATATAAAGGTTTAAGTAAGTTGTTTTATATGGCCTGTGGGAATGATGTTGCAAGAGTTTATCCAGGGCAAAGTTATAAACGTTAACTAATATTTTCTTATTAATTTTCAGTAAACAAGATAATATTCAAGAATAAAAAAATATATACTGTAAATCTATGTTAACTGACTCAAAACTTAATACATAATACTCAGGAAAAGCAAGGAATAATATAAGCATTTGCTGAGGTAGTATAAAGAAGGTTAATTACAATGTCAACTCAAGCAAGTAAAAATACACTGGGAGAAGGGGGATTACATACTCTAATTCTGTTGTTGTATTAAAGTTAGTTTAGATACATACCTTATTGACATGTGTAAACTACTGTAGGTAGAAGAAAATTAATGATGGATGCATCCTGACAGTAAGGGAATCCTTTTCCCACAACCTTGGAAATCACTGTGCAACTTATCTGTCACTTATCTGTATTACTGATGTTTACTTTTGGCATTCACCTCCATAATTTGCAGTACACCTCAGGGATAGATGCTTTTAAATAGAACTGTGTCAGATATTGGAAATCAAATACGATGGGTCTTGAAACATTTCGCAACAGTTCATTTTCTAGTAAGGCATCAATGTACCTTTTCAAGACCTGTAAGTTGCTCAGAAAAGTATTTGTTAGCAAAACACTCTCTCTGGACTGACCAGGCATGCCCTGTAGAATCAGATGGCCTAGAAAGGTATGCAGTGATCAATGGTTAAATTGTAGAAAACCACTGTCCATAGAGATTTAATGAGTCATTTTTTATGACTTGACCACTTATTTTAGAATAATTTATGCTCTCTTGCCACAACTCATGAGGTTACATTTTTTTAATGCTACAGAACGTGTTTTTTTCTGTACATCATCATGGGGCATCTTTTGTTAAAGTAATTATGTTAACCATTGTGCAATTACTGGCTTATCTGATTATCTGTTGACAGTTTCCCACTCAGTCTAAGGCCTTGCAGGACACTGCTGATAACCCCAGTCAGGACAGACAGGTGTAACCCTACCACCTTGACTCGCTGTGTCCTAATATTTAAATTTTACCCACTGAAGTATGTATAAACTTAAATCTAATACTACTAATTTGTCAATAATTCACTAAAGTGAGACACAGATAGTATGCATTCAGTCCTTCA
>NC_056745.1:44952738-44955765 GCF_019279795.1 Protopterus annectens
TATACAGACAACCCTCTCCTCTTACCTCTAGACACAAACACTTGTGAGAGATGCAAATACACAGCCAGACTGGAGGCTAAGCGCTCTCAACCCATGACTGTAACAGACAGTCAAGAGGATAAGGGACACACTTGCATCACACCACCTGTCACACATGAATCTACAAAACAAGCACGGGCAAAACATACGCATAAATACACAGAAACGTATTCGGAGGTACTAGGTACCAACCTGAAAAAGAAACAGTGCCCTCCAAAGCAGACAAGCAAGCAACCTGCACCCCCAAACACAAGCCAGAAAACACATAATTCACCTCAGCAGTGTGCCTCACAACAGCCCTTAAGGCAAAACACCATACCTAACACGCTAGTAATAGGAGACTCTATAGTAAGGCACATGGATGTTCCACTCACCAGGCTGAACAAGGAAAAGGTTACTGTCAGCTGCCTGTTGGGTGCTCGAATCCGCCACATAACGCAGGCACTTGGGTCACTCCAGAACAAGTATGACGCTGTCATTGTACATGTTGGTGTGAATGATCTAAGACGTACCTCCCTGGACTACATGAAAAGAGACATTGAGGAGCTCTCTGATCATGTAGCCCAAGCTGTTATGACCCTGACCTTGAGTAGCATACTACAAGCTGGTATGACCCTGACCTTGAGTAGCATACTATCTTCACCTAGAATGATACTACAATACAAAGACAAAATGATCAATTACAACAATTGGCTAAGCTTCTGGTGTCATTCTAAGGGGATCCAGTGTCTGTCTGCCTGGTATGACATGATAGACGAGCCTCGCTGTTTTGCCAGAGATGGGTTGCACCAGTCACCCCTAGGTTTTCGAATACTGGCCAAGGCTCTTGCCGTCCCCATAGTGCCTTTTTTTAGGCAAGGCTCAAAGGACAAACCAACTACCGTAACCAGCACAGGTAACCAAAAACTAAGGGTAATGCTACTCAACGCCAGAAGTCTCAACCTCAAAATGCACACACTCGAGGTTCTCCTCAGCATGGAGAAAATTGATGTTTGTGCAGTGACGGAAACCTGGTTCAAGGCTCAAGAGAGCACCCTAGCACTGCCACGTTAAAATTCATATCATACCTTCCGGCCTCAGTTACCGGATCACAGTACAAAGGGCGGAGGTGTATCCATATTCATCAAGGATATCCATATCTCCAGGTTAGTAGCGCAGCATGATGCCCCAGAGATCATCCATGCAGAACTATCAGCAGGCAAAACCACATTTCAAGTCATAGCCGGTTATAGATCACCCACCATGTCCCAAGATGCTCACTCTGCATTCCTTGAGACATTGGAAAGTATAAAGGTCCTACCCAACACCATAATCTTGGGTGATTTCAACTACCCTGGTATAGACTGGGTGAACTAGCAATTTTCCAACTCCTATGCTCAGCGATTCATAGAATTTATAAATTCAAATGCCCTTGAACAACTAGTATGTTCCCCCACTAGAGGGGAGAACATAATGGATTTAATAGTCACAAATATGGGTGCTTATTGTACCACACCCGTTATCACTCCCTCCTTGGTCAGATCCGACCACAAACTGATAACCCTGGACATCCTCACCCTTCCACCTCACCCAATCAAAGAAAGCATAGTCAAGAACCTTTCCAAAGCAAACTTCAAACTACTTGCATCCGAAGTGGAAAGCTTCACTACTCCCTTGCAGAAGGATAAGGATGCGGAATCCTACACCAAGGCACTCTATATGCATCTTCAGGATTGCATGGACCGTGCTATCCCAAATAAAACCAAGACTCCTTCCTCAAGCAAGAAGAAACTAGTCTGGTGGACCCCGGCCATAAGCAAACTTTACAATAAAAGGAGGAGACATACAAAAAAACGGCCGAATCTCAAGTAGAAAAATCATCCCTGATCAGCATTAGTAAGAAATTGAGGGCCCTCATCAAGTCAACTAAAGCTAATTTTGAAAATAAAGTTGCCAAAGATGACCATAAGGCCTTCTATGGCTACGTCAAAAACCTAAATGGCAATGCTCAGGTCTGTTCTGAGCTAGTACAAAATGGAACAAAATACACTGACCCTTCTGACATTGCCAACATCTTGGTTGACAGGTTCAGTGCAAATCCCCACCCCCCCACCTACAGGGCCTATTACCATTCCAGGGGATTGTGCAAGTCCAATTATTACTGATACATTGGTTAACAAGGCTCTATCTAAAGCTAAAAACACTGCCTCCATGGGACCAGATGGTGTCCCAGGCTGTGTCATACGTGAGCTCCAAAAGGAATTAACCCCGCATCTTAATACCCTGTTCAGACTCAGCCTCTCCACAGGATGTGTGCTCATAGAATGGCGCACGGCAATGGTGGTCCCACTACACAAGGGTGGGGTCACAAATGACCCTGGGAACTACTGACCAATAGGCCTGACCAGTCTGATCTGTAAGGCTATGGAGCAAATCATTATGGAACTCAAATGGAGAGATTGTGAACCTCCAGTCGCTGGACCCCACACAGTTCGGTTTCGTCAAGGGCAGATCATACCTCCTGAACCTGGTGGATTTCTTTGAGACAGTTACTCAGGCTATAGATAAGGAAAGGAGATACACATGGCTTACCTTGACCTTGCTAAAGCATTTGACACCATTCCCCATTCAGGTATTATTGATAAGCTCACCAGCCTGGGCATAAACCCTTGCGTCACAAGATGCATCACAAACTGGCTCTCAGACAGACCCCATAAAGTAGGAGTAGCGGGATCTATGTCCGAATCCAGACCAGTAACGAGTGGTGTGCCTCAGGGCTCTGTCCTGGGGCCCCTCCTGTTTGGCATATACTTCTCAGAAGTACAGGCAAGATGACTAAGTTTGCAGACGACTGCAAACTGGGTGCTATAATAGAGTCCGGCTGACATGGAGATCCTCCAGAAGGGCCTAAATGAGACTGATGCATGCTGTCAAAGCCATGGTCTCAAGCTAAATGCAAAAAAAGGCGTAGTAATCCCCTTTGGAAAAAACAGAGTACCCACAACAAAA
>NC_056745.1:44956265-44968765 GCF_019279795.1 Protopterus annectens
TTTTTCATATATATATATAAACTATTTACTTCCAATTGCTTCAAAACAACAATAATAATGATTTAATACATAGGGGATAAACCTAAAATGTATATACTGTATAAATATTATAAAAACGGACTTATACATTTATAGGGGTCTGTATAACCTCTTTCTATGCAATAAGGGTTTCACCTGTATCTTATCATTTATACCAGGGAACTTGTCTGCTCTTAAACGGACTATCCATCTAAGCTCACATTCCTGTAAGTAGGAATCAATATCCCCACCTCTAATACTAGGAACAATCTGTTGTAACACACTAAACGTGAAAAAATGGTCTGGTCCTGTACTCCTAACATGTTTAGCCAGAGCATTATGCTCAGATGCAGTCCTAATACTGTATACATGCTCCCTGATACGTTCTCTAAGCTGCCTGCAGGTCTTACCTACATAAAATGCTAAGCAGGAGGTACACTTGGCAATGTACACTACATTGGAACTAATACAACTAGTACAAGTATTAAAATTAAACACTACCTTAGTTGAAGGATGTAAAAAACTATTACTATCTATATACTGACATTGGTTACATTTCAAGCAAGGTAGGGTGTGTTACAATTCCCCTGTATATATAATTATGTATGATTTTAAAGCTGTTGTTGAAGTTTGATAAAGCCGTTTGGTGAAAGCGCTTACTTGCTAGCTAAATAAATCATCTCTTTTCTTGGATTATACGCTGACTTGCGCTTATTTATTGGGTTGAAGAACCATTATAAACTGAGAAACATTGAATATCTGAGGCCATTTCGCTCCTGCATGTGGATTTTTGTTTTGATTATATATTTATATTGGATGCAGAAGTGTTCATCTCTCTATCGTTGCTTAGTGTTTTGTCTTTTGAGATATAATTGCTGATGCAATTAATGGCTTGCATTATCTCTAAGCCACGCCAAGGTAGGATACAAGGAAGAAAGCAGATGTAGACCTATTGGCAATTTCTACTGTTGCAGGAAAGATGGGAGCATCCATTTGTATTTTTTCATCTGTTAATCAAGGAGGTGGGATGCTCTACTGATACCTTTTTAATCACAATCTGGGCCATAAATAGAAGTTATGTTCTTACCATAACGTTCCATGTTAGTTGTCTTCTTCTCGCCTTGTTTCTTGCTGGATGGGTTCGGAGCCGACCTCGGCTCCGACTCTAAAAGCTCGAGAGTTGGTTCCACCGGCTCGAGGCTCCCCTTATATCCCACAATGCTAGGCGGTATTACCTCAGATCTCGTTTGTAAGCTAGGCCCAGCCAATAATAACTCCAGAACTACTGGAAAAGGGAAAACCCACCTCTATAAAAGGAAGGGAAGAAGGTGACCTGAAAACCTGATGAAGGAATATATGCACAGTATAGCATATACCTATATACAATAGAGGTGGTAGAAAGAGAGGTCACAATCAAACTCCTCTAGGTCTGTCCAGGCTAGGGGAAGGAGGGTGGGATTTGAAGAAAGAAGTCGAGAAGAAGACAACTAACATGGAACGTTATGGTAAGAACATAACTTCTATATGTTAAGTTGTCCATCTCGCCTTCATTCTTGCTGGATGGGACCGTATCCCTAGCACCTTGTCCCGGGTGGCCTATCGGAACAGACTCTTGAGTACAGTGGAACCAAAATTAGCTCTATGTCTAGAAGCTAAATCCAACTTATAATGAGAAATGAAAGTGTGAGGAGTAGCCCATGTAGCTGCTGCACAAATGGTATCAATAGGCAGCCTGTCTTGGAAAGCTATAGAAGTAGCCAAAGCTCTAGTCGAATGGGCCTTTGGTTTGTTAGGCAACTTTCGGTGTCTAATTTCATACACAAAGGAAATCAGGGATGTTAGCCATCTGGAGTGATACCTTCAAACTGAAAGGCCCTTTCTGCCTTCTGCATAAGAGACAAACAACTGGTCAGTTTTTCTGATCTGTTTGGTCCTATCCAAATAATACCTTAATTGACGATGGACATCTAGCCAATGCAATTTTTGTTCAGACCTGTTAGAAAAGTTAGGAAAAACACAGGGAGGTCAATGTTTTGATTTAGATTTGCCGCAGAGGCTACTTTAGGTAAAAAGGATGGATTGGTCCGTAAGGATACCCTATCCTTATGAAACAATAGATACGGTGGTCGACTGCTGAGTGCATGAAGCTCTGAGACCCTTCTAGCTGAAGTAATGGCTACCAGAAATAGAGTCTTCCAGGATAGCAATTTCATTGAACAGGAAGCTGCAGGTTCAAAGGGGAAGAATTAAAGATGTGAGAACTAAATTAAGGTCCCAAGAGGGAGGAGGATTTCTTATAGGAGGTCTAAGAAGAAAAACTCCCTTCAAGAAAGCTTTGCAAAGCTTGTGAGACATGATGGCAGAATCTGAGATGCCCACATGAAAGTTAGATATAGCTGCCAATTGAACTTTAAGAGTAGAAGGAGAAGAACCTGCATGGAAAAGTTCAGCTAGAAAATCAAGGACTATTTGGATGGGAGCAGTGAAAGGATCTATGTCCCTTCCTTGAGTCCAATAGGCGAAACGTTTCCACTTACTAAGATAAATCCTCCGAGTGGAAGATTTATGGGAAGCTATCAAAATATCTCTAACAGAGTGAGATATTTGAGGAAGCCTGGCTAAGGTTGGAACTGGAGGAACCAAGCAGTGAGGTTCAGAGAGGGGAGGGAGCGATGTAACTGACCCGACTGATGGATCAAAAGATCTGGAACTAGGCCCAGATGCCAGGGTTGCTCCAACAGAAATTGATGTAGAAAGGGGAACCAAACCTGTCGAGGCCAGTAAGGAGCAATGAGGATCAATGAGGCCTTCTGAGCGATAGCTTTCTGTATCACTTGAGAGATTAGTGGGAAGGGAGGGAATGCATACAGAAGTCCTCGGGGCCAAACTTGGACTAGAGCGTCTCTGCTGGGCTGGCCTGGTAAGGGGAAAAGGGTGAAATAATCTTTGCACTTGCTGTTTTGGGGAGTAGCAAAGAGGTCGCAGCAAGGCTGACCCCACTTGAGAAAAATTTTCTCCAAGATAGAATCTTTCAGAGACCACTCGTGAGGCATGAGGATAGCTCTGCTCAACTTGTCCGCGATAAGATTGGACTTCCCGGGGATGTGCGTTGCTATCAGAAACCGCTGAGAAGAAATCGCCCATTGCCACAGTCTGAGTGCTTCTCGACATAGGGGGTAGGACCTGGTTCCGCCTTGCTTGTTGATATACCACACTACAGACATGTTGTCCGTCTGAATTGCTATCGTTCCCAAGGGAAGAGAGTCTTGAAGGGCTTGCAATGCTAGAAGCACTGCTCTCATCTCTAGAACATTTATATGCAAGTGGCGTTCGACTGGTTGCCAAATGCCCTGGACTGTTCTCTGCCCTGATAATGCCCCCCCCCACCCGATCAGGGAGGCGTCCGTTGTCAGAGTAGCAACCGGAGGGGGAAGGACAAAGGGTCTTCCTAGGAAGAGCTGGGGGGAAGAAATCCACCAAAGATGATTCTTGCATGCTTGCGTAATCACAATGGTGTGGGACATCGGAAGTTGTTGGTATGACCATTGTGTGAAGAGCATCCATTGAAGGATTCTCATGTGAAATCTGGCTAATAGAAGTAGAGGGATAGCATCCGCCATAATCCCCAGTACTTTTAGAACTAATCTGACTTTGACTCTGTTGCTGTGGAAGAGAAAGGGGACCAGTTTGTGTATGTCTGCTATTCCTTGGTCTGTGAGTCTCGCAGACATGTTGACTGTGTCTAGATTTGCGCCTATGAAGGTAATAGCACGACAAGGCGACAAAACAGACTTTTCGCAATTTATTGAGATACCTAACTTTTGAAAAATGCGAAAGGTGTAGTCTCTGGCAAGTAGAAGAAGATGCTTGGTAGGAGCTGTGAGGAGCCAGTCGTCCAAGTAAGGAAACACCTGGAATCCTTGACGTCTCAGGTGAGAAGCTACCACTGCCATGCATTTGGTAAACACCCAGGGGCAGTGGTAAGTCCAAAGGGCAGGGCTTTGAATTGAAAGTGACTGGTTCCCAGCCTGAAGCGGAGGAATCTCCTGGAGCGTCTGTTCATTTTTATATGATAGTACGCATCCTGGAGGTCTATAGAGCACATCCAGTTTTCCTTTCCCAATAGGGGTAGGATGGATTGTAGCGTGACCATCCGAAATCTTGTTTTCTTGACAGACTTGTTCAAGATACTGAGATCCAAAATGGGTCTCCAGTCCCCTGTTTTCTTTGGAACCAAAAAGAACTTGGAGTAGATTCCGGATCCTTGCTGGTCTGCTGGCACTGGCTGAATGGCTCTTTTTGCAAGCAACTTTGATATTTCCAATGCTGCTTGATCCCTTTGAGCGGGTGGAACATCTGGAAGGGATCTTTTTTATTGATTTGGAATGCGAAGAACGGAATGGAATAGCCTTCGGAAATGATGGACTGTACCCACTTGTCTTGAGTTAGGGATCGCCAGGCTTCTGGGTACAGTGATAATCTTCCCCTGACTGCCTCCGAAGGTGGACAGTCGGGCAACACCTCAGGGGTGCTGGAAGGGCTTATCGGAAAAGGTTTCTCGATTGCCCTGGTTCTGCGGACCCCCCCTGCCTCTAGGGCGACGTCTACCATTATTGTTCCCCCCTCTGCCTCTAGAGGGGAACCGACTCTGTGCGTCAGGCAAAGTCCCTTGAGATTGTTTGCGGAACCACATCTTTCCACTTTTCTGGCCTTTGGGGTAAGGTGTAGAAGGAGTAGAAAAACGGACTCCAACGGCAGAAAGAGTTTTGCCATCTGTCTTGCACCTTGTCAAGGTTTCTTTCACTTGAGGACCAAAAAGGGATGATCCATCAAACGGGGAATTAGTGAAAGACGTTTTAAAGGGGTCTGCAAAATTGCATAGCCGCATCCAGGCATGCCGGCGTAAGGCCACACCTGTCCCTGCGGCTCTGCTCACTCCATCAGCCGCATATGAAAGGAGGCGCATGGAGGAGTTAGCTATAGAGTTTAGGGTAACCAGCTGAGCGTTCATCTTGTCCTGAAAACCCGCAGCTGTAGGGACCTTCAACATCTCACTCACTTCCTTGATCAAGTCTCTTTGAAGACGAGGGAAATGGCAGAGGTAGTTCAGCGAACGCATAGCAAAGGTCGCTGACAAAAACATCCGCTTCCCGTAACTGTCCATAGACCTAGATTCCTTGTTAGGAGGATGGACAGGCACCGAAGGATCAGCTAGCTCCTTCTTAGTGGTGGCAGCTACCACCATAGCATCCACAGAAACTCCCTTAGTGAGAAATTGTTTATGTGCTGGTGCTGTGATAAACTTTGAAGGTCTCCTGGGGGTGGGGTCCACAGAGTCAGGAGCCGTCCAAGCCTTTTTAGCTACCACCTGCATGAGGGGGACAAAGGGGGGGGACACCCAGGAGGTGGAAGGGCGAGAGCCAAACGCCTCAAGATACACAGATTCATCCTTCGAAGGGTTAAGGGCTGGCCAATTTCCCCTCTGTTTCAGGATCTCTAGAATGTCTGCAAAGGAGACATCTTCAGAAGGGGAATGGGGGGAACCCTTGGAATCCTCTAAATCTGTGTCAGAGGTGACAGACTCAGGTGAGTCTATGTGCTTCCTCTTACACTTTCTCTTCCTAGGGGGCTCCCCTGCTAATTCAGCAGAGGCCTCGGAAGAGGATGAGATCCCCACAGGGGATTCTTGAGGAGCTGGCTCTCTGCAGTCTGGGATGAGGGAGTGAGTAGACATAACCTGAGGCACCGAAGAGGGAGGGGCGGATGGAGCCGACTGTAGAGTTGAACCAGGTTCCAACACACTCCACATGACCTCGAACGCACCTCTGTCAGGCAGAGCCAGAGGTCCCCGCTCCGAAAAGCTGAAAACCTCCCTCGGCACCGACAGCGATGGCTCCGAGGCCGATGTCGGAGCCGAACTCACCAGCGCCGAAGCACCGAGAGGGAGAGCGGGGTTGGACAAGGGTCCGATGCCACTCACCCCCTCGGAGCCGACGAGGGAAGTCCGGCGCCGAGATTCTTCCAAGGAAGAAATCGGAGCCGACGACGGAGCCGAAGACAATTGTATCGGCTCCGACGGTATCACAGTCTCGGGTCCGAAACGCCCCGGCTCCGAGCTCAAAGGAGTCGGAGGAGGAATATTCTGAGAAATAGGGTTGAGCATCGACTGATGAGTCGGGCTCTGAAGCATCTGGGCCAGTGCCTCGGGCTCTGAAGCATCTGGGCCAGTGCCTCGGACTTAAGAAGTCGACTCACTACCCTCTGAAGGTCATGGTCCGAAAGCCTCGAAGACCTAGAGGAGTGCGATCTATGGCTCCGTTCAGACAGCAGGGGAGAAGCTGGAGCCGAATGAACAGAGCCGAGGGACAGTGACCTTGACCTCTTCCTAGATGTCGGCTCCGAAAGCCTGATCGGAGCAGACGTAGCAATTTCCAAAACCTCGGCTCCGGCCGGAGCCGAGGGAACCACCGAAGTGGAAGTTAGAGTCTCATCGGCTCCAGCCGGAGCCGATGCAGGAGTAGACTTAGAAGTCTTAGGTGCCGACTCAGTACCTGGAGCCGAAGACCTAGAAGCCTTAGAGGGTTTGCCCGAAGATGCAGTCGGGGGACCCTCAGGCTTTAACAAGCCCCGTAAAATAAGCTTGTTCTTTCTTTCCTGCAGGACTCTAGGGCTGAAGCCATGGCATACAGCACAAGAGTCCTGCAGGTGTAAAGGTCCCAGGCAGTACACACAAGAAGTGTGACCGTCTGTCAGAGACATTTTCTGACAGCACGAGTCACACTTCTTGAAGCCTGAGACCTTTGAATCCTTGGACATATCAAGGAACAAGTGTAACCACACACAAGCACAAACACACCGATTACACTATACACTAAATAAAACTAACTTAAACTAAATAAATTTTAGATAGTTTTAAATTTTATAAAAGTCCCTACAAAAAAACACATACACTCCAAGGGGAGATGGGAGGGCCCGAAAGGCCTAAGGGAAGAACTATAAGTTCTTGTGGTAAAAAAAAGGGGAAAGAACAAGGAAGAAGGAATAAAAATCCTTTAAAATAAGGGGATACTGTAAGGAAAACTAATTTAAAGGGGTTTTGTAACTTTTTTAAACTATTTTCTACACTCACCTGAAGCCGGTTGAAGCAACACGTCTCGATAGCTGTAGTGGCAAATGAGATCTGAGGTAATACCGCCTAGCATTGTGGGATATAAGGGGAGCCTCGAGCCGGTGGAACCAACTCTCGAGCTTTTAGAGTGGCCGAGTCGGAGCCGAGGTCGGCTCCGAACCCATCCAGCAAGAATGAAGGCGAGATGGACAACTTAACATCAATAGTTAACAAAGTATACATAATAACACTGTACATAATTCTACAATAAATATAATACCCCAGAAGCAAACTGTACGAAGTATTAATAGTAAGATTGCAGGACGGTGTGTCACAGTATAGCAGGATTTCAACATGAATGACAGTCATTGAGTCTAACAAATTATTATCAAGGAGTACCTTAAAGAAAGTAGCAAGTTCATGGGTTTCAACAAGGGAGACAGACTGTCTGGGTAACTTGTATCTATCCACATTCAGTACATATGCAATGTTTACAGAGAGTTAATACTTAGGCACTAAACACTGGAATTACTTATGTTCTGCAAGAGGTACTTAATTTCTGGAAATGTAATCACTAGTGTTAAAACAGCTGTATGTAGCTTCTTTAGGTTATATTTAAATTTGGTCAAAGTTTAAGGTTCTTGTGTCAAAATTTTTTTTATTTATCTATCTTTTCTTGACCAGGTTGGTCCCACACTAGGTTAGTGACCTCTTTTCATGGAGACCAGATGTGTTTTTACACTAAGACTCTTGCCACCCCTATAGTGCCTTTTATAGGTAAGGTTCAAATGATAAACTCACCATCGTAACAGGTATAAGCAAGCAAAATCTGAGGGTAATGGTACTCAATGCTAGAAGTCTAAGCCTCAAATGCACTCACCTCAAGGCACTCCTTAAAATGGAGAACATCGACATCTGTGCAGTGACAGAGACCTGGTTCAAAGCTCCAGATAGCACCCCTGCATTACCAGACTATAATTCATACCACACCTTTCGGCCATCTAACCTGGACCGAAACAGTAAAGGCGGATGTGTGTCCATATTCATTTAGGATATCCACACCTCCAGGCTAGTTGCTCAGCATAATGCATCCGAGATTATCCAAGTGCAACTAACTCTGGGCAAGACCGCAATCTAAATTGTAGCTTGCTACAGACCCCCCACCATGCCCCAGGATTCCCACTCCTCATTTCTTGATACAATGGAAAATATTAGGGTACAACCTAAAACCCTAATAATGGGCGATTTCAACTACCCCGCCATTAACTGGGAAAACTACTCGTGTACCAACTCTTTTGCTCAATGTTTTCTGAAATTCTTAAATTCCAACGGCTTGGATCAACTAATCCACACCCCCACCAGGGGGAGCAATATCCTAGACCTGGTCATTACCAACATGGGCAACCGGTGTCCCACACCAGAGGTCAATTCCTCGTTGGTCAAATCTGACTACAAGCTAATCACCCTAGACATCCACATCCCGCCCCCACCTGCCATTAGGGAAACAACCGTAAAAAATTTCTCCAAAGCCAAGTTCATGCTTCTTAAGACAGTAGTGGCAAACTTTATGACACCCATGCAGACGGACAAGAGGTACGACTGCTGAATCCTACACAAATGCACTTTATACGCACTTACATGAGTGCATGGATCATGTAATCCCTAACAGAACCAAGATGCTATCCTCCAAAAAGAGTACGTCAATCTGGTGGTCCCCTGCTATAAACAAACTCTACAACAGAAGAAAGAAACTGTTGCAGAAAAGAGTAAAATCCCATGATTGAAGGAACTCCCTGGTCAGCCTCAGTAAAAAGCTGAGATCCCTCATAAAATCCTCCAAAATGTAATTACGAAAACAAAACGCCACTGATTCTAAAGACAACCACAAAGCATTCTATAGCTATGCACGAACAAAACCCAAAAGGGGTGTAACTAATAACAAAAACAAATAATCCCAGCAACCAGCGAAAGTTACACTCCAGCTTTATTGTTGTAAAGACAATTTCCAACGACTAAGCGCTTTTGCCAATGGTTTGGCTTCTTCAGAGTGGTTGGAAAGTAAAAGTCTAACCATTTAAATAATGACATAAATTAATGTGTGGTCCAATCCTAAACCTTAAATTTAAATATTCACATGTGGTGCATATAATGGAAGTACAAAGACATAACATATTTTAAAAAGTATTATTGTACTACCTAAAATAATTGTACTGTCATTTCATAAAACCATCAAAGACCTATTTAAAAACACACATTTCAGTTCTAACTGCTTATTAATGTAGCAAAATTAAAAAAATAAATAAATAGAAACAAATTGAATAAAATAAAAAAAATAAATGAAGTAAATACAATTCAAAAAACACACAGGCTGCATAAACTCAACTGCATATGACCATGTACGTTTCACATTAAAAATCCCTATGCATTATTTAGTGAAAAGTACTTATGGACCTAAACCTTGAAACCACAATAAACAGAACATGCTGGAGGGATAGATTCCTGTCCCAGATACTTCCGATACTCTGGAACAAACTACCTATCTATATCAAACAAAGCTCCTCATTAGCACTCAAGAAAAATCTTGATGATTAGATGGGAGCTAGGAAATTCACCCCGGGGATCACTTCTGTGGCTCTGCTCGACAGGGGCACAGGAAAATAATTTTCTTGGGTGGCGAAAGCCAGGGTACCTTTTTGGCTAGGCTTATATAGGCCCTAGGGCCAATAGCCTAGTATCTACCTGTGATAGTTGCTAGGGGAACTTCAGCCAGGGCATCAGGAAACTTCCCCTTCTCTCTTTGATAGGTGCCATGGGATCTTTTACAGTCACCTGAGCTACCATTGACTCAAGTAGCTGGGAACTCAGTTTAATGGCTTATCTGAAGGACTGCACACTCAGTTGTACACTGCAGTGTCAGCAATCTAGTAGTTTGTATTTATTTATTTTTTTGTTTTACATTTTTTGACCGGGCTAGTTAACTGGATAAATGTCCATTTTCAGTAGAGGCCCGGGGAGATAAGCTCCGAGGAAGCATGAATATAATAACATATACAAGATTAATTTCATGTTAAACATTGCTAAAAAGAAAGACCAGGAATAACATCACTGGTCGATTGTTCTTAGTGTAGTGCCAAGTAAAAAACACTTAACATAAAACAGATGTAGTTGCAATATACACATGTAAAAGATAGCAGCTGAGTTAGATAAGTTATTAGTAGGTGGGTTGGCATAAAGAAGAACAAAAGTATGAGCTACAATATTCAGAATATGTATTAAAAACAGGTTTAATTAAAGAAGTTATGAGGAGATAATAAGAAAAGATCTAGAAAGTAATAAGTCTGTTGTTAGTAAGAAAAGGAACAAGAATATAGAAAAGAGGAGAGTAGGTAGGTCCAAGGAAGAAAGGTAATAGATCAGTCAGGTATAGTACAAGGGCATAACCACTGTGTTCTGAGAAAAGTTTGTTTTTGAAGAGTGATACTGAGGGAACAGAGGAAAGTTCAGTAGGAAGAAGGTTCCAGGATTTTCCAGCAGTATTACAGAAGAGAGTCTCCAGCACTGTTGTTAGATTTACAAATATTTACCAGCAGTCTTTATGATGAACGCAAGGTCTTAAGATTGTTGTAGGGGACAATGAGGGTAGATAGTATGGGGTATCTGTAGGATGGTAAAGGGTTTTGTGGACAATGGTAAGTTGGTGGAATTTAAGCGGATTTTGTAATTCAAGCCATCCTAGTTGCTTTAGGTTAATACATTGGTGGGTTCTGAAAGGGTTTCCTGTGGCAAATCTGGCTATGCTATTTTAGGCACTTTCCATTTTATTAAGGTTGATTTTAGATAGGTTAGTGTATATGGGTGAGGCATAGAGTAGAGTAGAAATTAGGCGAGTATGAGCAATAGTTATTCTTGCTGCAGGAGAGAGAAAGGGTTTGATTCTGTAGAGAGCGCCCAGTTTTCTGTTAACAGATTTTAAGGTATTATTAATATGGGTGTCAAAGTTAAGGTTATCTATGGTGATACCAAGTGGTTTGGTAGTCGGGTCTAGGGATATAAGAGTGTTGTTATTGGATGTTACTGTGTGGTTTAATGGGGGGGGGGCGCACTTACTAGTAGAAGTGAAAAGGAGTTTAGTTTTTTTGGGGTTTAGTAGGAGACAGCATTGAATAAACCATAGTTTGACTGTGTTAAAGACCTTTTGGGTGAGGGAGTAAAGCTCAGATATGGATGTGGCTGAGCATACAAGTGTTGAATCATCTGCATATTGTATGCATGTAGCTTGGGGGATTGCTAGGTGAAGGTCGTTGATAAATATAGAAAATAGGAGTGGTCCTAATATGGACCCTTGGGGGACCCCTATGTTAATGGGTAGATGGGTAGATAGAATATTATGCCAAAGCACGGCCGGTTGTCTGTTTTCTAGATAGGATTGGAACCATTTTATAGCAGATGCATCTAGTGACAGAGATTTGAGGATATTTATAAGTATTTGGTGATTTACCATATCGAACACCTTAGACAGATCTGTAAACAGTGCAGAGGAAAGCCTATTAAGGTTACGGTTTTTGTTTATACAGTGAGTGAAGGAAAGAAGGGCAGTAGTAGTGCTGTGTGAGGGTCTGAAACCATGTTGTGAGCTGGAAAGTAAGTTATATTGGATTAGATGGTCTAGCAATTGTTTATGGATGCATTTTTCCATGATTTTAGCTAGGGGAGACAGAAGGGCAATGGGACGGTAGTTGGAGAGTTCAGTGGAGTTACCTCCCTTATGAAGGGGAATAATATGGGAGACCTTCCATATGCTTGGGATGTGTCCTTCAGTGATAGTTCTATTAATAAGAATGGAAATGGGGTATGCAATAGATTTGGCTGCCTTTTGTAAGTATTCAGTGGGAATCTTGTCAGCTGAAGGAGTGCATGGTTTGAGCTTTTGGATGAGGGCTAGAATGTATGTAGTTGGTACTGGTTGGAAGAGAAAAGGAGGGGGTGGGTTAGTGATATGGTTGGATATAGGCAAGTCCTGAGTAGATAGCTGATTAGTAAGATTTTGTATGGCCTCAGTGTAATAGGTATTAAAGGTATTAGCAGTCTGTTTTGGATTCTCTTGGTATGTGCCTTGTAGGTGTGGTGTGATGGATTGACCTGGGTGTAATAATTGATTAATACTCGCCCAGAACTTTTGTGGTTGATTATGGTGGGTCTGTTGGAATTGTAAGTAGTAGTTTCTTTTGTCAGACTGCACTGCTTTTTTAGTTTTGTTTCTTAGTTGTCTTTAGTTTTGTTGATCTACTGGGTTTTTAGTTGATCTTGATTTGTTCCAGTATTTATTTCTGAGCTTGATTTTTTGCCTGGTTTCTTTTGAAAGCCATGGGGCAGA
>NC_056745.1:44973765-45013765 GCF_019279795.1 Protopterus annectens
TTCCACAAATTCATGCAAGTAACCCACATCCGCACGCCACACTAGCCAACAATCGTCCAGATAACGTCGCCAGACATCCATCTCCACCTGATAGATGTTATGTAAGGTATCATATATCATGTATTCCTCAACATAGGCCATAAAAAGATCGGCATATGGGGCAAAGATGCATCTTTTATGGCCTATGTTGAGAATACATGATATATGATACCTTACATAACATCTATCAGGTGGAGATGGATGTCTGGCGCTATCTGGACGATTGTTGGCTAGTGTGGCGTGCGGATGTGGGTTACTTGCATGAATTTGTGGAATACCTAAATGACAATGTATGGGGACTTGAATTCTCTGTGACCTATGACAAAATACCATTAATTTTTGGATGTCATGGTATCTAGGAATTCTGATCACACCTATCTACTAAGGTGTTTCAGTACCCACAATATAATACTTTGCTTCATGCCTCTAGCCTACATCCCCGTCATACTATCAGAAGTATTCCTGTATCTCAATTCAGATAAACGCCTTAGTTCTAATGATCAGGAATACCAACTAGCCAGCATGGATCTTAGTCAGAGGTTTGCCAGTAGAGGTTATGATGAATATGATATTGTTTCAGCCAGATGTAGGGCTAATTGTACAGATAGGGAACAACTATTGCAATACAAAAACAAAAACAAGAATACATCTGGTACCCAGGTTAGATTCATTACGACTTATGGAAGAAACATCAATATGGTCAGGAATATTATCAATAAACATTGGAATATTTTACTGGCTAATGACAGGTTACGAACAATGCTAGGTCCACAATGTCGATTTTCATACAAGCGGGGCAAAACTTTGGGCTCTTACTTGTCACATTACAAACATATGGCTAGTGGAGGTACTATTCACAAACAACTACATTACATGGTGACGAGCTTTTTGGCTCTTTCCCCTGCGGTCATTGTGGCTCTTGTCCATATATGCCTAAATCCAAAGAATTTTCCAGTCGCAATACCAGTAGGATATTTAACATCAACATTTTTGGTAATTGTAGTAGCGATTGGGTGGTGTACCTAGCATCCTGCTATTGTGGTGCATTTTATGTGGGCCAAACTTCCAGAGCACTAAGATCCAGAATGAACGAACATCGTAGTGACATCAGGAATCATAAGGAGACTAGTGCTTTATACCAACATAAACTCAAACATCCACAGGCTAAATTCGATTTCATGGTCATTGATCGAATTTTTGGAGATAGAATTAACAAACAAGGTTGGCATGGCTTATTAGATAATAAAGAGAAATATTGGATAACAACATTGGGGGGTTTGTTTTACCCAGGTCTCAATGACCATCTTTAGGGTGTTATAGTTATCACACGCTAACCCATATATCCAATATGTCAGAAGCTTTGGGCTTCTGCTAATAGGAAGATTTTTGATATATGTGTTATATTTACTTGTGTTTGGGCATCTTGTTTTGATTGACCTATCATTTACATTCCACAATGGGCAATTTTGCTCATTTATGATATGCACATTTACTATATGGAGGTTGATGTCATTCATTATTGTTGTATATCTAAGTCTAGGTGATTGTCTCACTACATTCAGTATCAAAGCATTTTATGCCATTTCTGTATGGATATTGTATTATATGTTGATCATATGTTTATGTCACATATACATTTCATATACTGTTTACATGTTTTTTCATTTTTTGTTATTTGTCTCTTTTTATTGCATACACTTTATTATTTTTTTATATTTTGTTTTCTGATATTTTCTACTGATTATTTTTTATATTTGTCAGCCTGTGTTGCTCTGATGATGCATTCTATGGTCTTAAAATAATTGTATTTTTGACCATTATAAACTACATGTTGTTATGCCTTTAAAATTTATTTTTTCTTTTCAAATTATTAATATTTATGAACCTGCTTGCCCTATTGGCTGTTGGCTTATATTTAATGATTGATGGATGGGACTTGTTTGTCTTGTCCTACACTGAAGAAGGCAATTTTTGCCGAAACCGGTCTGCTTTTGTACGCTCAATAAAGGATATTTGTACTTCATTCTGCTCATGCTGGTCTATTTGGTGGTTTGGTGCATTTGGTTTGGACCGTGCATTTCCCCCTTGCATGGGACTCTGTTGGTTCATATCCCAAAAGTGTCAGCCTTCTTAATGTCACAATGGGTAGCATCTTGCCATCTAGGTGTCACAGTAATGACAGTAGTCATATATCCCCATCACAGTGGAATCAGGGATGTCCCCCAGTCTCTCTCTCTTACACCGGCACACATGCAACCACATACGTACACACACACACACACACACACACACACACACACACACACACACACACGTATCCATACAAATTTATACATACATAACATGTTTATAGAATGATGTTTTGGGGTTAGGAGTGCTGCAAAACATAATTTGGTTATTGTATACACCACTGTTTTAATAACTTCTGTCACTTACACAGATTTGCAAAATAAGTGATGTACAGTTTGGACGTTTCAATTATAATGCTGTTTTTTACTGAATAGACAGTAGTACACGACAGCAATAAATTCACAGTGTTGTATATTCTTTCAATGCTACTTAGGCAAACAAAGCATTTTGATTTGTTTCATCTTTTTTGCCGTATATTACAATCAGGAATGTATTGTTTGCATTGCATAATGCAGGGCCGTTAATAGGCTCAATCTATTTTTTAGCAAAAAAGCACCATCAGCCCATTTCTTTTAGTCTTTCTAACATTTCCATTACTAATTCCATCTCTTTCTCTCAGGATTCTCTAACTCTATCCTGTGCTCTGTCCCTCTGGAATTCTTCAAGGTTCCTGTCTCAGCCTTCTATTCTCGGTTTTCCAGCATCAACACTTTTGCCTTCTGCACAAAGCAGGACATTCCTCTGAAAGCCTTCCAGACCTCAGCCCATTTTCTTCAAGATTTCTTTGCAGCTTAAGTACCTTTCTCCACTGTGGTAAACAATCTCTCTCCTTCTGTGGTGAGAAATCCCATGGTCAATAATTATACCCCTAGTAAGAATAACTGGGATCACACCACAGATAATGAGGGGACCCATGCATGGGATAAAGCATTCAGAAGTTGCCTCTGCCCATTAGTAGAATGGGGGGATAGTCCTGGGTAAATTTTCTGTTTTCCATGCATAGATCCAAGTACTGGTCCCTCTAAACCATTCTGTTAATGCAGAAGTAGTTTAGATCTCTAGACAGAGTATTTCTGATGCCGTTTGACTTGCTCATGTGGTAAATTCATCAGTACTGGCTAGGAAGCCACCTTGTATGGCCGACACAGGTCACCCCTTCTTAACAGTCTGTAGGGTACTAAGTATAGTGACAGGACTCTGAGTAGGTCCTTGCAGGACATACTGTTCATACCTTGCATCATTTTAGTAAGCCATTTCTATAAGTGTTCCAACTGTTGCTTGTGTCTGGACAGATGCATTCCAAAGGGGACACACTCAATGACTGGCCAAAGAGGGCTGAGTAAAGGTGGGCAGTGACATCCCTAGATCTACATACAATTCATTTGTTTACAATCTATGCACTATAGAAGGATTTTTCTTATGGCAGTGGACACGTTAGTCAAGCGTTACATCTTCATTGCATTTTGCAGCATCTTTCTCCTTTGTGCCATTTCACAAGCTTCTATTGAATTAGAAATCTGGTTCACTTTCTCCTTTACAACTTCTGATTTACCATTCACTTATAAAATATGCACCAAGATGCAAACTTCAGTTCATAGTCAAATTTAACTTCCATTTCTCGATTCTTTTGCACGTTTATGCGTAGATGCACTTCTTTAACTTGCAGGTGTAGATGCATCATTTGCTTTTCCAGGTTACTATGATTCGTCATGATCACCAGTGAAGGTTCAGAAATTCAAGATTCAAAGTAAGCAACTTATTCTCATACAAGAGTCAAAATATGGTTTCTCATTGTTACTTCATTTATTTTGGGTTTCTCCCAGTAGATGGTACAAAGCAAATTTTCTCTTTGAACCTAGGCAAATTTTACACACACTGATATTGGCTAAGAAACACATTCAGCAATCTGTCTCTTCTCTGGCTGCAGTGATTTTTCTGCCCAGCTGTTTTCAATCAGACCAGAGTTACAGTCTGAGCTGCGTCTAAACGTGACCTTCTCTTTGTAAAGTGCAGCTTGGTGTAGCATCTTCTAAGGGTTGCCCATATGTGTTTCAGATTTCTTAAGCTGCTCTGTCACATTTATTTGTCTCAGGAAGTTTAGATGCTTCATGGTAGGACTCCGTTTTGGTATGATGCCCACTATCACATACCTTTGTTGTAATGTTGCATGTTTGACTTCTCTCTAGGTCTTGGATAGCAGACTTTACTTGTGACTGTGTTGAAATTAATACATTTTCATTCTCCAATTCAGACTTTAGCATGACATTGTCTCTGTTGTAAAATAAGGCTTCTGTTGTATGCTTAGCTAAACTTTCTCCTACACAAGTGCAATTTCCGTGACAACAGGAAAAAACATTTTTTTTCATTGGCTGAAACTCAAGTTACTGGTTCAATTACCGAGTTTTCTTCCAGAGAAAGGCATTCCTCTTCTTGTTGCATTTACAAGTCTTACTCTTTTTACCATTTAATGTTCACATTTTTATTTATTTGTGTAGGTCTTTCCAAGAAGAATTTACAAGACAATCTTTTAGTTTAGGCTCCATGAGTATTCCACATTCTATATTAGGTATGTCTGAGGTGTTCTGTACACATCGGTTTTGTCTCTCTAAGTTTAGGTTCTGTACCTATTTTTATTTTTTTTACACCATCACCAAGTTCAGTAGCCTGAATTACAGCATAGCTCTTTTTAGCTATTTTTAGGGTATATATGCCATGAATATCTTTGTTGCTGTCTGTATCAGTCATATTCTTCTGCATCACACAGTCAATTTCCTTTTGCAGGTCTGTCTGCTTGAATGTTTTGGAGGAAATTGCAAAGGCAATGGACATAGTTTTCCAGGTTATCATACTATATGTGAATTTCTCAAACCCCCTTTTTTGTCACAGTGTTTTCCAGGTTATCATACCATACGTGAATTTCTCAAACCCCCTTTGTCACAGTGTTTTCCAGGTTATCATACCATATGTGAATTTCTCAAACTCCCTTTGTCACAGTGTTTTCCAGGTTATCATACCATACGTGAATTTCTCAAACCCCCTTTGTCACAGTGTTTTCCAGGTTATCATACCATATGTGAATTTCTCAAACTCCCTTTGTCACAGTGTTTTCCAGGTTATCATACCATATGTGAATTTCTCAAACCCCCTTTGTCACAGTGTTTTCCAGGTTATCATACCATATGTGAATTTCTCAAACCCCCTTTGTCACAGCGTTTTCCACGTTATCATGCTATATGTCAGTTTCTGAAACCCCCTTTGTGACAGTGGATCACAACTTACTCATTACTAATAGAGTTGGATAGAACTGCTTTACTTAATAAATGTACCAGTGACTGAGCTGCATTAGGATTTTGAGGGTAATGTTTAATAAACAGAATAATCCATGGATTCAGGTGAGGATGGGGGTACACCTCAGGGATCATAATTATTAGGTCAAATGTTACTTGTTATATATCTAACTGTCCTAGAAGTTTTGAAAAACTGCTGTTTCACCAAACGTGTCATTGATAAACTAGGATTACATTACAGGAATGGCTGACCAAGATACATCTTAGGAATACTTAATGTACTTCTCACAGAGGATGACAATTAATGAACTGGACTTGTACTTGATCAAAATGTCAATCCGATGGTTTCTCACAGTCAAGGATGGCATGCCATATTACTGGGAATCTAAAGAAATAAAAGTACTACAGAATACACCAAGACTGACCGCAAACTGACTTATTAGAGACAAAAATAAAAGTAATCCGGAACGCAAGTAGTAAGACGGGAGTCAAATGAAGGTAAACTCCAAGCAAGAACACCTCAATCATGATATGATTGTTCACACAAGTCTTCAAGAATCAGCTTTATTCTATCAACTTTCAATGAGTACTGTAGCTGCAAAAATAAGTCTCTAAAAGCCACTTTCAGTGAACCTCAAACCACGTCTTATTTTTGCAAAGAGCGAGTCCCCCTGTAAACCTCATGCGAGAGAACCCAACCTATTCCCCCATACTTACAGATTATATCTATATATATATATATATATATATATATATATATATATATATATATATATATATATATATATATATAATATCTTACACACACATCTCAATGGACCCACAGTAGTGAGGTAAAGGGCAAACTCCATTTCTGCTGACACTTGCACTGTAGCACTGGCATTCAGTGAAAGCATTCTCTAACAAATTACATGCTCCCCGCTCATCTAATCTTCACTAAAGTATGCCAAGCAAGTATGGAATGCAATAACTAAAGAAGTTTTGGATAGGGAATAAACAGCACTTTCAATGAGAATTACTGGTATGAAGCACGCTAAATACAAGGAAAGAAAAAGCAGGTTTGTACTCACTATGTGACAAGCATATGAAAGGATATTTGAGTCACACATACAAGCCTAAGTTCAATTCCACCTTGGAATGTATTGAATTGGAAGGTACAATTCTCAAGAACAGGAAATGTGTGAAGTGGCAGTCAAACCTTTCACAACATTCAAAAGGAAAACGTTTTTCTTAATGCTCATTAACGAAAGATCATGTTAACTATGGCAGTAAAGCAAGCCAAGAATATCAGCAATAAAATAGAATTGGCTATGTATATGAAATACAGTCTACCAAGCGTTTACAATAAAATAGAATTGGCTATGTATATGAAATACAGTCTACCAAGTGTTTACAATAAAATAGAATTGGCTATGTATATGAAATACAGTCTACCAAGTGTTTACAATAAAATAGAATTGGCTATGTATATGAAATACTGTCTCCCAAGTGTTTACAATAAAATAGAATTGGCTATGTATATGAAATACAGTCTCCCAAGTGTTTACAATAAAATAGAATTGGCTATGTATATGAAATACAGTCTACCAAGTGTTTACAATAAAATAGAATTGGATATGTATATGAAATACAGTCTACCAAGTGTTTACAATAAAATAGAATTGGATATGTATATGAAATACAGTCTACCAAGTGTTGTAGAAGCAATGAAGCTGAATAAGTCATCTTATCCTGAGACGTATGTTATATCTTAAGATGCATGTCACTGTCACATCATGTCATGTCCCTATCTCATGGAAGCCAAGTTTGACCATCATTTTTTTAAGTATATAAAATCTTTTCCAAACACGGTCTCAAATCACGAATAGTCATCCTTCACCAGAGAACATAACAGTACACAGAAAATGGTAAGGGTAGAAACTTCACCAACATTATTAACCTAGCCAGAAACAAAGTTCAGCTGACTTCAGACATATTTCTGGATCTGGCCAAGGCCTTCAATACAATATCTCATAGCCTACTTCTAAAACAACTCTCTTCCCCTGGCCTGTCAAAGACCTTCACCAACTGGTTCTCCAGCTACCTTTCCAATAGACTCCCATCTGTTAAATGGATTAATTCTTACTCTTCCTTCTTACCCATCAAAACATGTTCCCCAAGGTTCCATGATAGGGTGGTCACTGCTATTAAACATTTACCAACAACCTAGATTCCGACAAACATCAAGCATTCCTCATAAAATATGCACAAAGTGCCACTTTACTTTAAAAACACCTTTACTGAATTATCACTTGAGACAATTTTGCATTTATACAAAAGTAATCAAACTGTATTAACAAATTAATATTAAACATATTTCACATATATTGCTATATATCATATAACCTAAGCAACATTACACAAATTATTCAAATCCTGCCCCCTTTTTTAAACTAGAAGCATCTTTATTAAACCACTTACAACATTTGCAATCATGCATGTATATAAATGAAAACAAACCACACCAACGCAATCCGAGTTGCAAGCATTTTATATCACAAACCATACTGACACACAGTTGCAAACATTATACATCACTTATAGTCTACTCAATCATTTCCAAACATTACACAGTTCATTTAAGTCCTGCCTTCTTTTAAACCTCATTTCTCCCCTATATGTATTGTTTCCACAATTTCCATTTTCCCTATGCAGTTTGCATCTACACTTTTCTAAAGATTTCAATTCCAGTTTTCTCTCGGTTACTATATTCACTACTTCTAATATAGTTGGTTTAGATTTTATTTCCGTTTTCCAGTAATTGCTTTTTGGCAGCCACCATAATTAGACACAGCAAGGCCTTAACATGTCTAGGCAATTCTGATTCTGTATCATAGCTTAGAAAAATCATTACCTCCCCAGTCAATCTGCCCACCCAGCAACTCCAACAATGCATCCCATAGGGAATCCTTAAATCCCATCAACCCACTGCACTCTCAGAAAACATGTTCACAAGTACCTATTTCCTCCAGTCATATCTTCAACACTTGCAATCTACCAGAGGAAAAATTCTCTGGAGTCTACTAGGGGTATAAAATACCTATATAAACATTTCCAAGCAAAAATTCTAAATGTTCTAGATTTTGTTGCATTTTTGGGAGACATACATATATCCTCTCGTTGTTTCTTTGTGGTTTGCTTTTCCAGTCCATCTTCACAATCCTTTTTAACCTCCTCGGATTGATTCTTCTAGTTATCATGCAATATTTTATATGCTCTACTAATTATTCATTTTTTAATGTCAGCTTCCGTTCTAGATTCCACTAAAAACTCTACCAGTGCTGCTCTTTATTTTGGACCCCTCTATTTCTTTCTCTTTGCCTATACTCCGATATTGGTCCTTGACAGGAAAGGCAATCTCTAACCTACAGTCCAAATAAATTCTTGGCCTCTTCCCATTCTATTACCTTTACCAACTCTAGTTATTTGCTCCCAATACCTTGATTCCCTGGCCAGTTTTCTCCAATAAATTACAGCCCCCTCTTGCCTAATGTCTGTATCCCTAATTGCAGTCATCCCTATTGGCAGAATCTCCTTTCACCATTCCTATGTTGGCCTAGTTCTTCGAATATTTATTTATTTATTTATGTTACATTTGTTGACTGGGCTAGTCTAGCTGGATACATGTCCCTTTTCAGTAGAGGCCCAGGGAGATAAGCTCCAAGCAAAGTAGAATTACAGAAAACAATAGTTAAAGAATACAATACTTCAAAAAAATTACAATACTTACAAAAATACAATGCTTAAAAAATTTCTAAATTGCTATACATGGGAGAATTAACAATATTTGGAAAGAAAAAAAATAAAAATTATGTTTAAGAATAGTAGTATAGAGTCAATGCATAGTTTAAGATACACACAAGTACAGGTAAACTCAAGGGTTTAATGTTATCATTTATAAGACAAAAAGGAGAAAAAGAAGGTTGTAGAGGGAAAAAAAGCACTGGCTAGTATACTGATGGCTTCTACAGAATCTTGTTGCAGAGAGGACATAGCACAGAAGGAAGGGGTATAGTAAGAAGAGAAAAATAGGGGGAAGAAGTAAGGTTCAGTCTGGTTTAGAACAGGGACAAAGCCAGAGGAATGACTTTCTGATGTTCTTTGAGGTGTTTCTTGAAAAAGAGACGTAGATGAGAGAGATGCGAGTGTCATAGGAAGCTTGTTCCAGATTTTGCCCACAACGTTAGTAAAAAGTGAGTCCCCAGCATTATTATTAGATTTAATATTGGAAATTAGTAACTTATTTGCAGAGCGAAGTGTTGCAAGATTTTTATATGGGGAGATCAGGTTAGTGAGGATTGGGGTATTATTTGGGTGATGAAAAATTTTTTGTATGATTACCAGTTGATTATACAGTAGATGGTTTTGTAGTTCTGACCATCCGAGTTGTTTAAGGTTATAACAGTGGTGGGTTCTAAAAGGGTTGCCTGTGGCAAATCTGGCTATGTTGTTATAGCTAGTTTCAAGTTTGTTTAGATTGTGTTTTGATAGATTAATGTATATAGCAGAAGCATAGAATAGGGTAGAAATGAGGTGAGTCTGGGCAATAGAGGTTCTAGCTAGTGGTGTGAGGTAGGGTTTGATTCTATACAGGGAGCCTAGTTTTTTATTAACAGTTTGGATGGTATTATTGATATGGTCATCATAGCTGAGTTTATTATCTATGGTAATGCCCAGGAGACGTGTGGTAGTATCAGGGTAAATAGTAGTTCCATTGTTAGAGGTAATTGTAAAGTGGATTTTTGGGGACTTTTGGGTGGGAGCGAAAAGCAGCAATTTTGTTTTTTTAGGATTTAGGAGGAGGCAATGGTGGGTAAACCACTTTTCAACAGTGTTAAATATTGTTTGAATCATGGTCTGAAGAGAGGTTGATGACTTAGCAATACAGATTAAAGTAGAGTCATCAGCGTATTGTATGCAGGTGGCATTAGGAAAAACAGTGTCGAGATCATTAAAAAAAATAGAAAATAGAAGAGGGCCTAGGATAGAGCCTTAAGGGACTCCAATGTTTACGGGTAGAGGTGTGGAGAGATTATTGTCCCAGAGTACTGCTTGTTGTCTATTTTCTAGATAGGATGTAAACCAACGTAGTGCTAGTGGGTCAAGAGATTGGGCTTTTAGCACACTGATCAGTAAGTCATGGCTCACCATATCAAAGGCTTTTGACAAGTCAATGAATAGTGCAGAAGACAGGGAGTTATTATTTTGATTCCGGTTTATACAGTCAGTAAAAGTTAGCAGGGCGGTAGTTGTGCTATGAAAGGGCCTAAAGCCGTGCTGGCAGTTGGCTAGTAAATTATTATGGAGCAAATGTTGAAGTAGTTGGTGGTGAATACATTTTTCCATTATTTTGGCCAGTGGGGAGAGTAATACAATTGGTCAGAAATTAGAGATATCAGTGGATTTGCCTCCTTTATGTAAGGGGATAATGTGGGAGACTTTCCATATGGATGGGATGTTACCTTCTATGATTGTTCGGTTTATAAGGATGGATACGAGGTATGCAATGACTTTGGCTGCTATTTGGAAGTATTCAGCTGGCAGGTGGTCAGCAGAAGGGGTACAAGGTTTGAGTTTTTGAAGGAATTTGCAGATAAAGGATGTTGGTACATCTTTCTGCTACTTTATGGATATAATATTCTATATGATTGCAGATAAAGGATGTTGGTACATCTTTCTGCTACTTTATGGATATAATATTCTGTATGATTGCAGATAAAGGATGTTGGTACACCTTTCTGCTACTTTATGGATATAATATTCTGTATGATTGCAGATAAAGGATGCTGGTACATCTTTCTGCTACTTTATGGATATAATATTCTGTATGATTGCAGATAAAGGATGCTGGTACATCTTTCTGCTACTTTATGGATATAATATTCAGTATGATTGCAGATAAAGGATGTTGGTACATCTTTCTGCTACTTTATGGATATAATATTCGGTATGATTGCAGATAAAGGATGCTGGTACATCTTTCTGCTACTTTATGGATATAATATTCGGTATGATTACAGATAAAGGATGCTGGTACATCTTTCTGCTACTTTATGGATATTAATATTCGGTATGATTGCAGATAAAGGATGCTGGTACATCTTTCTGCTACTTTATGGATATAATATTCGGTATGATTGCAGATAGAGGATGTTGGTACATCTTTCTGCTACTTTATGGATATAATATTCGGTATGATTGCAGATAAAGGATGTTGGTACATCTTTCTGCTACTTTCTGGATATAATATTCTGTATGATTGCAGATAAAAGATGCTGGTACATCTTTCTGCTACTTTCTGGATATAATATTCTGTATGATTGCAGATAAAAGATGCTGGTACATCTTTCTGCTACTTTATGGATATAATATTCTGTATGATTGCAGATAAAGGATGCTGGTACATCTTTCTGCTACTTTATGGATATAATATTCTGTATGATTACAGATAAAGGATGCTGGTACATCTTTCTGCTACTTTATGGATATAATATTCTGTATGATTGCAGATAAAGGATGTTGGTACATCTTTCTGCTACTTTATGGATATAATATTCTGTATGATTGCAGATAAAGGATGCTGGTACATCTTTCTGCTACTTTATGGATATAATATTCTGTATGATTGCAGATAAAAGATGTTGGTACATCTTTCTGCTACTTTATAGATATAATATTCTGTATGATTGCAGATAAAGGAAGTTGGTACATCTTTCTGCTACTTTATGGATATAATATTCTGTATGATTGCAGATAAAGGATGTTGGTACATCTTTCTGCTACTTTATGGATATAATATTATGTATGATTGCAGATAAAGGATGTTGGTACATCTTTCTGCTACTTTATGGATATAATATTCGGTATGATTGCAGATAAAGGATGTTGGTACATCTTTCTGCTACTTTATGGATATAATATTCTGTACGATTTTTGTTATCCTCCTTAAAGGCCCAGATCCAAAATCACAGTTTCTACTCGTTTCTTGAGCTTCCTCCCTGTTTCATCATCATCCAATTACACTTTGCACTATAGTTTTCTGCTTGTGCTATGTATAGCAGCCTTAACTGTGAAACTCTGAAATACCCCTTCAAATTGGATAACCCGAATCGGCCCTGTTCTGTTGGAGGAATCGTACACAACGCCACTTTAATATGTGCTGCCAGTAAACCAATTACTCTACAACATACATATCACCCAAGAACCATTTTCATCAGCTGAAAGTTAGTGCAATAACTTCCTCCTTTGATTCAGTTCTTCAAAAACAAAGCTGTTATTACTGCAAAAAAGTCTTACACTCCTCAAACAAAGTCAGTAACAGACTCTGATAATACCTCTATACCCGGTATCCACTATACCAAACTACTAAGCATGACATTTGATGGTAACCAGAAATGTGACTTACAAGCGCAATAGGTTATCAAGAAAACTCACCAAACATTGGAGAAACTCAATACAACAAAAAAACTACTTAACTGGTTCATCCAGGAAATTCCTGGCCTCTACATTCCTACTTCCCACTTTACAATATGGCTCCATAATATTGCTTAACCTTCAAGCTTCCACCCAAAATAAACTAAACCAGCACTACAAGAAAACAGCAACATCTGCCACTAACTCACCAAACATATCCCAATCACTGCTTAGCACCGTACTCCTAGTCCATAAATCAAAATACAAACCAAAGTAAAGCCTTACTAAAGTTCTAACATATACACACCCCTAAACCACTTTCATCTGAAGACAAAATGGTCTTCACAACTACATACCACATCTGTCAGCACAAACCTCTCTTTCGACTCCTAGAACTTCACCCCCTTATCTTTAAGCATACAAGCAACCTTTCCAATTTCAAGACCAATCTGACACCTGGACCTATCATTGCACAACCCTGATATAATAAAATGGTGGTCATTTATAATTTAACTATGCCTTTTGGCTCTAAAGTAAAATGTTTGCACTCGAAATGCTGCGTGCTGATACAAAAAAAAAAAGACCAAAAACAGAGGAGTGAATCTCAGAAATTGCTCTTTACCTTAAACTTTTTTTGCATGGGGTATGGCGCGTGCACACACATACACACACACACAAAACATAAATATACCAGCTCCAAAAATGTCATACCTCAGAGAAAAGGAAATATTCTAAGAAATGGCATCTTGGCCTTAGTATATGCAAGTCCATTTTTTATTTTTAACATTTGTTAACCGGGAAAGTCCGACTTGGAACAAAAGCCAATTTTCAGCGAAGGCCCGGGGAAAAATGCTCCAGATGCATGTCTTTGTAACATGGGAGGAAACCGGGGCACCCGGAGGAAACCCACACGAATGCAGGGAGGGCATGCAGACTGCACACAGAAGGCACCCCAGCCGAGAATCAAACCGGAGAACCTCTTGCTGTGAGGCGACAATGCTACCACTGCACCACTACGCCATCCATTATTTTGGCCAGTCTCCATATTTGGTTGCTATGGCTATCACACACTGAATTACTAACACTTCCATATCTTAGCAGGTAGTAATGCCCTAGCATCAAAAGTAGCTCACACTTTAAGGATACCACAATACTAATGTATGCTATACTCTTTTCATCTTAGTAGCCAATAACCATTACTCTTTTTCCTGTGGTATCCTTCTATAACATTTCTCACCTCTACCAACTCTCTCCATATCCTTAATTTTCCCTCCTGCACATTACTCCTTTCCATATCATTGTCTGTATTTTAGCATCAGAATACCAATAATCACCTCCATATATTATTACAAATACAGTCAATATTTTGAATAACTACTTTTTACTTTACTTGACACAGGCTATCACTTCTGCAAAGTGTCTTGCTACCTGCAGTACATACTGCATTCTTAATCACAATTTCTCCTAGCAATATTCTGTAAATGTATTTCTATTTGTTGTGGCGGGTCTTATCCCCTTGTAAATAAGGTATACCCTAGCCTATTATAGAGAGTTTAGCTGTTGTAGGGCTTCTCTCTCCGTGTACACAAGGACTCAAGTCATTGTTTAGTAATTAATCTTTTGCAGAACTCTTCTTCCCTTGTACAGAAATTACTCCAACTGTTAGAATGTTTTTGAATGTCTTATGGAGCTTTTCTCCCTGCTCCTCCACTGAAAATGGGACAACTGCTCAGTCAGCCTTTCCTCGACAAGTAAAATAAAATATCTTCTAGTATTCATTCTTCTGTGACACCTTGACTTGGTCCATTTCATCACACCAGCATTCATTTCCAGTGCACCAGGCTGCATCTGTGGTTTGGTATTTCCCTGTGTTCTATTTTGGATCTCTCCACAGTTTTCTTCCACAAAGAAGAGGACCTTTAAACTGATAAGGACATTAACTTCAAAACTATTCTTATTCAGCGAGACTCCCAACTAACAAATTGGAAAAACTGCCATTTCAATAGCAGTCCAGTGGCAACAATACAGACTCGTCACTAAGGTGAGCAAAACCAGATACATAACCTTCAACAGCCTACAGAACAGCTATATAGAAGTTAAACTATGTTGCCTTCTCAAGGGCAAACTCTTTGTACTGTATTTTAGAGTTAATCTACAATGAATTCTCCCTGCTAGCCCTGTCCTATTTATAATATTAATCACCGTTCATAATTTTAAAATAATGGATCAGGTATCCCTAACAGCAAAAAGGCAACTTCTTCACTTCTGTAGTGTAACAACTTGTTTATGGTTGGGTGCATGGCTCTTAAATGATGGGCCTGTCATTAAGAAGCTTTCAACATGCTCTGCAAAAAAGTGGCTCTATGGTTTTAAATAATATTGGTGAACCCAGGCCAAAGGCCTTACAGTTCCATCAATAGCTGTATCAAGCAGGCTAAAGTAAGGCACTTTCAACAGCTGGAGGGGTTTCAAAGGTTCCTTGCAAAAAATAAATAAATAAAAAATAATAAAGGGTGTAAACATGTCCTGTGGGGGCAAACGGCCCTGTTCTTTTACTCTGTTTCCTACCAACTATTAAGGCATGATCTGTGCCTAACCAACAAGGCATTCTCAAATCCAGCTCTGTTGAAACTTTTAGACATTCACAAGACAAACTGCACAACAGCTAACTAATCTAGGGATCTAAACTTGGTTTGAGACGAGAACAAAACATGGCAGAAAAGAGAGAAACGAGTCTCAAAGATTACCCTTTCTCTGGAACAGGCTTCATATTAGTGTAGAGCAGAGCAATTCCCTGATCCTCTTCAAATGCGGTTTGGATCAGTGGATTTGGAATAATGAATTCACTCCTGGGGTGGCATCCTTGTCCCTTGCGGACACGGGCAGTCTGTAAAATACTGAAAGGCATAAACAACAAAGCAATTCTACCTCTTTAAGCCCTAACGCACCCCACATTTATTTTACTTTATTTCTATAAGATTGCATAGTTGAATGTACCTCAAATGTGAATTCAATGACTGTATTCTCTTCTACAATTGTATAAGTATCTTTAGTAATCTATTGTATGTACCTTGTCTGTTCGTTTGCTTTTAGAGCTTTCTCTATTGTATGTACCTAGTCTGTATGTCTGTTTTTTGGAGCTTTTCTCCCCAGGACTCCATTGAAAACGGGTTATTTTTGGCCCAATGGACTATCCTGGTAAACCAACTGCAAATAAATAAATAAATAAATAATAAATAAACACAAACCTAAGCCATCCCTCTACCTCTTGGGGATCAAAATTCAGGTAATAATAGCTAGGCTTGTAAGGGCTGTTAAGCCTAGTAATCGCCTATGAACAACTGTGCCCCATGAGTAAGACAGCCTATGACATTTAAAAGTGTTACATACTGGAACCACAAGGTTTTTGTGCTAAGATCAGATCTCTTTGGTGTCTGCATAAATTAAGTTGCAAATGAATTGAAAGGGCAACTATAACTAAACAAGTCATGGATGTTTGCAACAAAGCGGAGTCATAATATAACAAAAAGGATGACTGGGACTTAATACTGGAGGAAGTTTCATCACACGACAGTATGAAAGCCGTGCAACAATGAATCCTGATGACAAAAATTATACTGAAGAGTAAGCCACTGAAGCGATGTGCACATGGGGAAAACACCAAGTCTCACACTCCGCAGTTTAAAATAGATATATTAACATTAAGGAAAAAGGATGGGTTTGCAACCCATTGCAATTATCAGCACTATAATAAAATGCCTGTATAAAGATAACAGCAAACAAGTCTCAGTAAACTACAAAAAGTACGCAAACAGCTACAGAGAAGGTAAAATTAAAACATGGTAGAACATTCACATTTCCCAATGATCTTGTGTTTTAAATTTAATCAATCACTATAAACCTATGAAGTACTTCCAAAAGCAAACATTAAAAGGCACCTATGAGTAAGCATTTTAGTTTATTTAAAAAATGAGACATAGCTGTGAGGAGGCAATATACAGAAACTGATTCTGGAATGCAGAGCAGGAGTCAATGCAATTAAACTGGGAAGTTACCATCCCTATGTATGCATTACAACTTGCGGTTGTTGAGTGGAAGGGAGTGGATTATACACTTCAACAGTTAATGACTGAAGTGCTCCTGCCCTTACAGTGCCATTGGATTTCTACAGCTTTCACAGTGTAGGCCCAAACTGGCAAATGTTTTTCCATAAGCACTGATGAGCAAAGATATTTAACACCTTAACTGTGATTGGCTACATATAAAATGCATGCATAAAGTTCACACAGAGTGGGTTTATATTGCCAGAAATGCCATAACAGCTTCATAAACCTCAGACAGAAATATTGTGAAAATGTGCAAGAGTTTACAAGATTGAATAAGCTTTGATAGGTCATTCTCTACCACTCTTCGGCTACCTTAGTACCAAGTTAAGTCGCCCATCTCTGGGAGAACTAACCTTACCATTATGGCATTTGCCAGATATTTCCACTAACTCTATCTTTGGGGAACAAACATGCAATGCAAAAATAACAGCTGGCAAGCACAACTTGTCATGTGGCATTTATGCTATATTAAAGAAAAAGCTAACTCAGTATGCAGTTCTTAACGGGGAAAAGGCTATAAGGCTGCAGTTGCCAATTAGTTTTAAAACCCAGCCATCATACTTCATTATCCTGCAAATGAGAAATTTCCATGCCAAAATGCTAATTGACTATACTATCCTGGTGAAAAAATGCATTTGGTAAATTCCTGCATGAACTATAATGCCAAGATAAACACAAAGCATGAACTCTGGCAGCGAAAGAAATGCATAAAGGTGAAAGCCAGTGGTATGTCAATGTGAAGGCAGGGGACACCAATAAATTGCTGTTACCGTGAATAACGCAGAACTGCTAGAATACTAAGCTGTACATCCAAACTGGATGTACACTTAAGCAATCGGGCCTGGAGCAACTGCCGTAACAGAAACACCTCTAGCGTAAGAGATTGCATCTACCCTGCACTGCCTGGTAACTTAGTATATGGACCAAAATACAAACTCAGAACCAGAAACAAACTCCAGTTAAAAAAAAAAAAACAAAGCTCTTGAAAGCACTAACTTTCAGAACAGTAATTTATTAAACAGACTGAGTGCTTTCATCCAGCTAATTCACAGACTTCTTCAGAATCAATTACACAATTCAACCACACCTTTTTTATCCCGTTCTTTAAAAATCACATGACTTTATATACCAATGCAATTAATTCAACTAAGCCTTAAAGTATGCTTATTTTAAAATCTAAAACAATTTTTTTTACAAAATATAACAAAATAATAAAAAGCTATTATGTTATACTTTATAAAACAAAAGTCTTAAATACTGATTAATAAAATCTGTTCATTGAGACCTGGTGGCAAACGCGCATTCAATCTAAGTCGCCAGAAGGTCTCTCTACATTCTATCAAATCACCCCAAGGTCTACCTTCCAAGCGCATAACTACTGTATCCATTCCAAAAAATAAAAACATGCTCAGTGTATTTTTCCAAATGTTTATACAATTAATTATTAGTCTGCTTCTTCTTAATATCTAACATGTTCATAAATACGTTCTTTAAATCTATGCTGGGTCTTCCCTATGTAGAAACTGTCACATTCTTTGCACTTTGCTAAATATAGAAATCCTACAGAACTGCATGCACAATGAATAGTAGTACATACTGTAGAACTCCGCGTGTGTGCTGTATCTTTAAGAAGCGTCTCAAGGACTGAACATGTATATAAATAGCAAGCATGTGCTAGCTTCAGTGCCATTTTGAGAGTGCAGCCAGAGTGAGCATTTAGGAGTGTAATAGCTAGTCTGCATACAAGTTTATCCAAGTTAAAGTTATTAAGCCTCAATCCTGATGTGTTTGTACATAATAAAGCTGCTTGAACAGAACCCACAAAGACTTGTCTATTACATCCTGACTAGACAAGCGACATGGTGTCAGAACCAGGATTCCAGAGACTACTTTCCAGAGCCACGAGGTGCAGAGTTAACAGTGAAGGTAAACTAAGAGAAATGAGCACGGTAAAGAGCCAGGAAAGAACCAAAGGTAATGAAAACTTGCACAGTTTATTTTATAAAAAAAGATGGAGAGGAGCATTACAAGGGCACAAACCACAGTATTAAACAAGTGGGAGGCACAAAAGGTTTGCATCACTTCTGTGTCACCGTTAGAGAGGCACAGTATACTAACCTCGAAAAAGGGCATAGCACAATTCATTTAAAATGGGTGGCGAAAGCCAAACACACTCTGGCTAGGCTTATAAATGCCCTTGGGCAGATAGCCTAGTATGAACCTATGAACATATAAACAAAATGTTGAAACTTATAAGAGATTTGATAAAATGAGAATCAGAAAAGTACATAAGGGGTTTGGAATTGCATCGGAATTGCAAAACGGGCATGTTTAAGGCAAAACGAGGATGTTTAAAGCAAACCAGGCATGTTTAGAGTAAAATGAGCACAAGTATAATGGGCATGAAAAGAGATTAAACAAGCAAAACGAATACAGTAAGGGCAAAAAGGGCACATTAAGCAGAAATAAAGCACGGCAACTGCATGCTTTTTGACAAAGTGTTGTGTTTTGACATAACTACAACTTCGTATTGTATTCAGGGCATAACTAGAGTTATTTGAAGTATCTCAAAGTGTGTAAAAGTGCTTACAGTGTGTGCCTATTACTGTGCATGTATCCTGAAGAGTTTGTGTGCAAAGTGCAACTATTTCATGAAGTACAGCCATTTCAAAAAGTTTATTGTGCTGGGTGCATCTATTCACAAAGTGCCACCACCACAGATTGTTTCTTGCACAGTAAAGAATTAAGTACCTCCATTTTGGAGAAGATTCAGTGTGCCATGTACTGTTTATTCACAAAGTGCAGTTATGTTTCTTACTCTGAGCTTCTTCTGCCCAGTTCATTCGCACACTGCAATTATTTTGAAATGTTTCTTAACACTCATAAGAGGTGATTTCATGCAGTACAGTAATTTCAAGAGTCTTACAGTGCCTGAGAGACTTATTTCACAAAGTTCAGTTATTTAGAGGCTTGCTGTGCTACTGGACATAGTTACGAATACTGGCATAAACCTCTGGCATATGTATATACGTGCGTGTTCGTGCATATTTCCAAAACCCTTCACTGGTAGATGTTAATATGGCAAATGGATTTCAAAAGCCCTCACCACTTGTATTTAATCAGAATATTGCAGAGAACTGGTGAATACTTGAGCACGATATATTGTGAAAATGTGCAAGTGTTTACAACATTGAATAAGCTTTGATAGGTCACACTCTTTCGGCTACCTTACTACCAAGTTAAGTCGCCCATCTCTGGGAGAACTAACCATACCATTGTGGCATTTGCCAGATATTTCCACTAACTCTATCTTTGGGGAACAAATATGCAATGCAAAAATAACAGCTGGCGAGCACATCTTTACACAAACAGTTTATTCTGACAAAGATGCACGCAACCAGGGAATTCATTGTGCTAAACCTAGCTGGGTCAGAGGCCACTTCATTTGTGTACGCACCAGCAGTATATGATGGAGAAGGTGAAAACCTCTATATTGTTGTACAGGTTGAATCAAGGTTAGACCCAATGTGCTTGAAGTACAAATTCAGAGAAATGTGTAACCCCCAGACAAATATTACATTAGAGAGGAATTTGTTTTACACAAGTGATCAGAAACCAGGGGAAACTTTTGCTGTTGACATTACTGACCCGAAGAACAAAGCTAAAATGTGTTGGCTTGGTGACTTAAAAGGATGAGTTAAAGGACAGGGTTGTCTGTGGTATTAACTGTGCTACTGTGAGAAAGATTTTGCTTTGTGACAGTGATTTAACATTAAGCAAAGGTATTGACATTTGTCAAATCCATGAAGTTACATAAAGGTACACAAGTATGTTTGCAAGTGATTAGAGCATGGTTTTTGCAGGCACCAGAGCAAATGTAGACACCATGCAACACGTGGCAAACAGAAGCAGGCCTGACCACATGGCAGCCACCACCTCAGCGGGTTCTCCGGGTAGACCATGTAGTTTTCCAGCAAGTTTTAAGACTAGTTCAGTTAAAGAAGTATGCTCAGTGCAGTATAACAGTGAATCAGCAAAACCCAAATCTAGCTTTATAGCTAACTATTGCAACTGTGGTGCAATCATGAGTCTGAAAGGGAGAAGTGCTTGGCATTTCATCACCAATGCCACAAGTGTAAAAATGGTACCATTTTCAAAAGTTTTGCGAATCAAGTAAACCTCACACAATTATAAAGAGTTGTCACTCAAAAAAGCAAGTTGCTCATACAGAGATTTGCAATTCTACTTTGTGTGGATGGTGTATAAGTAATTGGTGAAAAGGTTAATGCAGTGAATTTGTTTACAAAACACGAAGTATTTTGTACTGTCCAGATAAATGGTAAACCACAGAGCTCAAAGTAGACACTCAAAGTGTAATGTTATGTCAGCAGACACATTTGCTAAAGTAAGAGCTGGTAAATAGGTTCATAGGTTGGTACTAGGCTATCAGCCCTAGGGCCTATACAAACCTAGCCATAACAATTCCCTGACTATTTCTTCCCACATTATTTACTTTCCTGGACCCCTGTCTAGCAGGGTGACTGATGTGATCCCTGGGGTGAATTTCCTTTCTCCCATCCAATCGTCAAGGTTTCTCTTGAAGAGGTCCAAAGAGGCACTCTGCTTGACATGTATGGGCAATCTATTCCAGAGTCTGGGGAGTCTCTGGGTCAGGAACCTATCCCTCCAGCATGTTTTGTTTATTGTGATGACAAGGTTTAGATCCCTGGAGCGTGTAGCTCTGAGGGATTGGGATTTCTTGAAGTGTAGCATGTCCAACAGCTCTGGGTTTGACATGGCCTTGTATGTTAAGCAGAGATCGCCTCTGAGTAGACGATATCCGACAGAGTATAGCTGGAGTTTTTTAAGGCGGTCAGCGTAGGGCATCTGCTTTAGGCCTGTGATTCTTTTAGTGAGGTATTTCTGAGGCCTTTCCAGTTGTTGCAGATGTCTTGAGCGGTACATACCAAATGGGGCGTTGTATTCTATAATGGGTCTAATGAGGGAAGAGTACAGTGGGACAATAACCTCCTTTTTTTCTGGATGAAAAGCCCTTCGTGATGAGGTGTGCCACATAGAAGGATTTCCTGACTGTTGTGGCGATGTGGTTATCGAAGGTGAAACCACTGTCCACCTGTGTCCCTAAGTCTCTTATCACACTTTCTGTGTTTAGTGTACTGCCACCTATATGGTAATTCATGGATACATGTTTTTTCCCCAAAGGGGATAACAATACATTTCTTGGCATTGAGCTTGAGCCCATGGCTCTGGCACCAAGCATCTGTATCTGTAAGGTCCTTTTGTAGAGTATCCACATCATTTGGGAGAAGTAGATGCCAAACAAGAGTGGCCCCAGGACTGAACCCTGAGGTACTCCACTTGTCACTTGTCTGGAGCTGGATTTGGAGTCTGCTACTTTTACAGTGTGGGTTCTATCAGTAAGCCATTTAGCAACCCATTGGGTGACATGGGGATTAATGCCCAACTTAGTAAGTTTATCTATGATTCCAGAGTGGGGGATGGTGTCAAAGGCCTTGGCAAGGTCAAGATAGGCTGTGTGGACCACCTTACCCTTGTCCATGGCTCTGGAGACTGATTCAAAGAAGTCAATCAGGTTCAGGAGACAAGATCGGCCCTTCACAAACCCAAACTGGGTGGGGTCCAGTGTTTGAAGGTTGCCAATGTCTTTGTTTATAAGTTCCATGATAATACGCTCCATGGCCTTGCAGATAAGGCTTGTCAGACTGATGGGATGGTAGTTTCCGGGATCCAAGGTGGATCCCCCCTTGTGGATTGGGATAACTGTAGCTCTGCGCCACTCAGTGGGCACGAAACCTGAGGTGAGGCTATGATTAAACATGACACTTAGGTGAGGTGCCAGTTCATATTGTAGTTCATGTAGTACACAGCCCGGGATGTCATCTGGTCCCATGGATACTGTATTCTTGGCTTTAGAGAGTGCATTTTGTACCTGTGTGGCCATTATTACTGGAATTTGGCAATCTTCCGATATTGAGATGGGCCATTTAGGGGGTGAGAGGGGGGTGAAGTTGGCACTGAATCGATCTGCCAGGATACTGGCAATATCCTTTGGATCAGTATATTTAATGCCATTCTGTTTTAGCTCAGAGCAGATCTGAGCATTGCCATTTAGATTCTTGACATAGTTATAGAATGCTTTGTGGTTGTCTTTGGAATCTTTGGCAATTTTATTTTCGTAACTAGCTTTGGAGGATTTTATGAGGCATCTCAGTTTCTTACTGAGGCTAGTAAGGGAGTTTTTTGCATCCTGGGATTTTCCTCTTTTCTGCAAAAGTTTCTTCCTTTTGTTGTAAAGTTTGTTTATGGCAGGGGACCACCAGATTGGCTTCCTTTTTTTTGGATGGCACGATTCATGCATGAGTGGATGTGCTCGTACAGTGCCTTAGTGTAGGATTCAGCAGTTGAACTTTCAGTTCCCGTCTGCATGGGTGTCATGAAGTTTGTCACTTCTGACTTGAGTAGCATGAAGTTGGCTTTGGAGAAGTTTTTTATGGTGGTTTCTTTACTGGGGGGTGGGGGTGGGATGTGGATGTTAAGGGTGATTAGCTTATGGTCAGACCTGACTAACGAGGGGGTGACCATAGGTATGGAGCATTGATTTCCCATGTTGGTAATGACCAGGTCTAGGATATTGGAGCCCCTGGTGGGACTACGGATTAGTTGATCCAGGGCGGTGGAATTTATGAATTCCAAGAACCGTTGCGCAAAGGTGTTGGGACATGAGTAGTTTTCCCAGTTAATGGCAGGGTAGTTAAAATCACCCAGTATTAGGGTGTTTGGTTCTATTTTAATATTTTCCAGTATGTTTAGAAAGGTGTAGTGAGAATCTTGGGGTATGGTGGGGGATCTGTAGCAAGCTACAATTTGGATTGCAGTCTTACCTAGTGTTAGTTGCACTTGGAGAATTTCAGACATTGTGTTGGCCAACTAGCCTGGTGGTGTGAATATCCTTGGTGAATATTGACACCTTACCTTTAGTGTTTCGGTCCTGGTTTGGTGGCCGAAAAGTGTGGTAAGAGTTGTAGCCTGGTATTGCAGGGGTGCTCTCTGGAGCCTTGAACCAGGTCTCAGTTACTGCACAGATATCGATGTTCTCCATTTTTAGGAGTGCCTCGAGAGAGTGCATTTTGAGGTTTAGACTTCTAGCATTGAGTAGCATTACCTTCAGATTTTGCATGCTTGTACCTGTTACGGTGATGGTTTTGTCCTTTGAAGTTTGCCTAAAAAAGGCACTATAGGGGTGGCAAGAGCCTTAGCCAGTAACCTGGATCCCAGGGGCGACAGGTGCAGACCATCTCTGGCAAAGCATCGTGGTCTGTCAATCATGTCATCCCAGGCAGACAGATACTGGATCCCCTTTGAATGACATCATAAGCTTAGCCAATTGTTGAAGTCAATCATTTTATCCTTATATTGTGGTATCATTCTGGGCAAAGGCAGGATGCTACTCAGGGCTAGGGTCATACCTGCCTGGGCCACATGATCCGAGAGCTCTTCCATGTCTCTTTTCATGTAGTCCAGGGAGGTACGTCTCAAGTCATTCTCTCCGACATGGACAATGACAGAGTCATATTTGTACTTGTTGTGGAGTGACTTGAGTGCATGCGTTATGTGGCGGATCCTGGCACCCGACAGGCAGCTGACTGTAATTTTCTCCTTATTCAACCTGGTGAGAGGGACATCAGTGTGCCAGACTATAGAGTCACCTATGACTAAAGTGTTAGGTACATTGTCTTGCCTTAGGGGCTGTTGCTGGGTGGCACACTGATGTTGTTTACTATGTGACACATTGGTTGTGATTGTGGTGTTCATTTGCGTTTCAGCTTCAGAGGTCTTTGTTGCTTGGGCAGGTTACAGTTAAGGGCCTCTGCATATGTGGATTTAGTGTTGCTATATGTGGGTGTTGATGGTACAGGTTTAGAAGGGCTATGTGTTGCTTGAGGTGTAGTGTGGGTGTTAACCTTCTCCTCTTGACTGTTTAGCACAATCTTGGGTGGAGAGAGCTTTGCTTCCATTTTGGCTATGTAAGTGCATCTCTCACAGGTTGTAGTGTTGGGTGGTAGGAGGAGAGGGTTGTCTGTGTACATGAGGCAATTGCTGCATTGCCCCAGTATGCCTAGATTCACCAGGTGGACAGGAGAAATCACCGGAAGCTGACCCTTGGACATGCCTGGTTTGGGGCTTTTTTTTCTTTGTAAAGTATAGGAGCGGTTTCCTTAGCAAGGTACTTTGCAATTATAGGCTGTTTAGTGCCTACTATTAATTTCTCCTTGTTAACAAGGAGAGTTCAGTGTTAGCATGAGTTTAAGGCTTCCTAGTGCTTTCCAGCAGGTATTAGAGAAAGTGCTAGTCACAGGGATGCTTAAAGGTAAGATTGAAAAGAATGCACTCTGCAGTGTGCACTAGAGAAGTTAGATGTGAAAGTAGGTAACTTGAGTTTTACCTGTTTAAAAAGTTAAGGTTTAGTGGAGAGTTACTATTTTTAAAACAGCAAGATGGATTGAAAGGGGTGGTCACTTTTGTATTTTGGTACTATGAAATACTGTAGGATGGCCAATAAATTTAAATAATTGAAGGGGTGGGATTTCAAAAATGATTATTTTGTGATTACTCACATAAGCCAGTGAAAGTAGAGAGAAATGAGATATATGGTCAGATTAACATAAGAGGTGGGCAACTAGAAAGACAGTGGTATTTTCTGCCTGACTCAGAACAGAGAGAGCTGTGGTCTCTTTTGAAGTTTTAATATGCTGTTAAAACAGAATGCAAGCAAAACACAAGGTAAAGAAAACCAACTACAGTATTCAAAATATAGAAAGGCAATACAGTAATACAAAAAATAACAGCAAACTAACCTTGTTGCTTATGGAGGTGAAGAAATTCAGACTGAAGGCTCAGCAGTGCTTTCATGTTATTTGGCTAGCAATTGTTACACCTTGTTATTCTATGTAGTCCGGAGACCTGTGCAGTCATTATTAGGTCTCACAGACAGTTTAAGAATGAATCTAATTTCTTTTACCAAAGAAGTTCATCATATAAGCACATATCCTAGTTCCATGTTTTCTGAAGCTATTTTCTCAGAATATGCTGATGTTTTCTATCACAAGTTCGGCAAACTTCCAGTTGCGTTCTATGAAGTTAAGCCCAGAGGTCAGTCCAGTGGTCAGATCAGCAAAACAAGTTCGGATAGCTATGCAGGATAAAGTTAAAGTTCAGCATGGTGCAATTTGTCCAGTCACAGAATCAACTTAATGGGTGTCGTCCATGGTAGCAGCCCACAAGAAAGGCTAAGACGAAATCAGATTATGTATTGACACAAGAGATTTGAACAAAGCATTAGAGAGACCATATCATCCAATGCGTACAGTCAAAATTGCAGCCCTAATACCAAATGCCACTTTTTTTCTCTCTTGGATGCAAAACGTTCATTTTGGCAAGTGATGCTTGACCGCAAATCCTCATTACTGACTATTTTCAGTACCCCGTCTAGCAGACACATATGCCCAAGGATGCCATTTGGAATAAAGTCTGCAAGTGAAGTCTTTCAGCATGCAGTGGAGCAGAATTTTTCAGGTTATCCTTGTGCCACAACAGTAATTTATTAGTGGGAGGCAATGGTGAAGCAGAGCATGATAGAAACCTTAAGAGAGTTCTAGAAAGAGCAACTGAAGTGAACTTAAAGCTCAATCCTCAAGTGCAAATTCAGACTACAAGAAGTTACATATGTAGGTCATTTATTTACCAGCACTGGCTTGAGACCAGACCCATCCAAGCAAGCATCTATTATTGAGACGCCAGCACCTGATAATGTTAAATCTCTACAGCGTTTTCTTGGTAGGTCAACTATTTAGGCATGTTTATACCAGACTTCAGTGAGTTGACAGCACCTTTGAGAGAGCTGACATGCAAAAATGTTACATGGTCTTCGTTGGAACAGCACCAGAGAGCATTTGAAGACCTTAAGTGGAGAATTGCCACCCCATCTACATTAAGATACTATGATGTCAATAAACCAGCAACTCTTTCCTGTCATGATTCAAAAATTGGTCTTGGCGCAGTTATTATTCAAGAAGGCAGACCAGTAGCCTATGCATCTAGAACATTACGCAAACTGAAATGCTATATGCTCAAACTGAGAAAGAACTTTTGGCAAAAGTATTTGCATATTCAAAATTTCAAGATTATATCTATGGTCTAGATATTCAGATTGAAACTGATCAGCAACCTCTAGTTACTATCCTACAGAAGCCTATGCATTCAGCTCCAGCGAAATTACAAAGAATGATGCTCAAATTGCAAAAGTACAGCTTCAACATGGTCTATACAAAAGGCAAACATCTTTAGCTAGTTGACACCTTATCCAGATTACCCAGAAATATGACGGAACAGCTTGACGCAGAGAATTTTGACTCTGAAGTAATGGAAGTGCGTAATTTTTCTACCACGAGACTATGAGCTGAGTGGTCATACAAAGACTGATCCAATTTTGCAAAAGCTCAACTGCTACATTAATGTTGGATGACCATCAAAGCAATCTAGTGTACCACCTGAAGTGCAAACTTATTTTCCTTACAGAGATGATGGAATAGCTAGTTTGTATTAAGTTTATCTAAGTTAAAGTTATTAATCCTCAATCCTGATGTGTTTCTACATAATAAAGCTGCTTGAACAGAACCCACAAAAGACTAGTCTATTACATCCCGACTAGGCTTGCCACCCCTCCGTTTTTTTTCTGGACTATCCGGAAATCAAACTGATTCTCCAGTAGTCCGGAAAACACTGTACAAACTCCAGTATTCTGTTTCAAAAAGGAAACAAAATAAATCCAAACAAGGATTCCAGGCAACAAAAACTCTTCTTGACCAGTATTTATTAAGCGCTTTTCGTCATACAAAGTTGAATGACTTCTTCAGATAAAATAAAAATCACAAGTGTTAGCTATTTATATGCTATTTAAAAGCGCTTAATAAATACTGGTCAAGAAGAGTTTTTGTTGCCTGGAATCCTTGTTTGGATTTATTTGGTCTTGTTGTTCAGCATTTCAAAAAGGAAACAGACTATCGGAGTTTGTAAATCAGCTGATTTACTATGCTTTTTTTTTTTTTTTTTTTTTTTTACAGAAAAGCATAGTAAATCAGCCAAAAGCAGGCAGCAGGAATGAAAAAAAGAGCGTTCCCACCGAGTGATGTCATTGTGGTGTCACAAAATGGGCAGAATGTGGGCGGGGTTGCGGTTGACACGAGGGGAGTGGCTTTACTCTGGTTTTAGCCACGGAGGAAGGTGGCAAGCCTACGAGTGACACGTACCAACTGGTTGCTAACATTAACCTTATCAGTCTCCGGTATGTATTTGCACTGATAACACCCATATTTAAATGTACCCAACATCTTATTAGATCGTTCATATAGCTGGACATCATTTTCCAATACATTTTTTAAGGACCTACCTCAGGCTGTGTTCACATGTCTGTGCTAAACTGACCTTCTGTAGCTATAAGGATTGGTGTTAGCTCACCACTATACCTTTTATTCGTAACCTCCAAATTACACATCTCTCACCAAATCTGCTAGCTACCCTCTAGTCCAAAACATTCCTGACAACTTGCTACCTTCTAATTCAAATGTCATGTTATCGGATACCATTCTTGTTGATCTAACAAACTGGCCTTTAAGAATACCTATTTTTTGGTGTTGCGGGTGGTGGCTGGTATAATATAATAGCCCATTGGAATAGATGGGCTTCCTATAAATACTAACAAAGGCTTCTTTGGCGACATCCTTACAAACTAATCATCCAAATAACAAATGCTATTACAATTATATTTATAAGTGAATTTCAAAAAAGGTGGTGTGGAATTTAAATAATCCACAAACCCCTGTACCTCCAAATTCACTTCCTTCCCAAGTTATAAAGATGTTATCCAAAAACCGTGTATATAGCTGTCACAGGGCAGGCTTGAACACATTAAATACATGTTCTTCTTCCCGTTCCAACATCACAGTGTTAATACGGGGGCACCATAGTCCCCCATAGTCGCACCTTTCTGTTGAGAATACTGACCATCTATATGCACAGTTATAATGCAGCACCACTTCTAACAGGGTATCCAAAAAAGAAATTATGTACTCACCATAACGTTCCATGTGAGTTATTCATCTCGCCTTCATTCTTACAGATGGGTTCGGAGCCAATCCTCAGCTCCGAGTCAGCCTACTATAAAGCTGGAGGTCTCAAGACAGCTTGAGGCCATGTACCTATCCTATGATGCACCTAGAGTTACCTCAGATCTTGTTTGCTGCGTATAATAATTATAATACCATATGTAATTCTATCATTCTTTAAAAGAAAGCTATAGAAGGATTGAGCAACCAGGAAGAATCTAGTATCTCAGTCCTTGAAAAACCTTGGAGGTGGTAAGAGGGTAGGGAGTAAGAATGAAGGTGAGATGAACAACTCACATGGAATGCTATGGTGAGTGCATAACTTCTTTATGTGAAGTTGTTGCATCTTGCTGTTCATTCTTACAGATAGGTAGTGTACCAAGCACCATCTTTCTCGGGTGGCTTACAGGAATATGCTTTTCAGGACAGTAGAACCAAAGGTGGCCCTGTCCCCGGAGGCCTTGTCAACTTTGTAATGAGCGATAAAGGTAGGAGGTCTTGACCAAGTGACTGCTGCACAAATGTTGCCTATAGGAAGCCTAGCAGAAAAAACAGAAGATGTGGACACTGCTCTGGTAGAATGAGCCTTAATTTTGTGTTGAAAGGGCATATTAGTAGCTGAATAAACAAAATGAGATACAGTCAGATAACCCCATTTAGACAGAGTTGTTTTTGCCACTGGCATACCTTTTCTGAAATCTGAAAAGGAAACGAAAAGCTGTTCTGATTTTCTGAAATCTTTTGTTCTATCCAAATAAAATCTGAGTGGTCTATGAACATCAAGCTTGTGCAGTGTATACACTGGCAAATCTATAATCTGGTTCAGATTAGTTTCAGTACAAACTTTGGGCAAGAAAGGATTTGTTCATAAGGAGAGTGTCAGCATGGAAAATCAAATAAGGAGGCTTTAGGGACAAGGCCTGAAGCTCTGACACTACGGGCAGAAGTGATGGCTACTAAAAAGAAAGTCTTACATGACAAAAATTTTAAATCACAGGAGGAAGCTGGTTCGAAAGATGGGAAAATGTGTGAAAGCATAAAATTTTGATCCAAGGGGTATAAGGGGATTTCACAGGTGGTCTAAGATGAAAAGTCCCTTTGAGAAAAGCTTTGGATAGTTTGTGTGACATTATGTTCAATTCTTCGAAGCCAAGGTGAAAATTAGAGAGAGCAGCAAGTTGAACCCAAACTGTTTCTGCTGCAGCCACTTTATTGAAAAGCATAGTCAAGAACTCTAATATGGAGGCAACAGGGTCTTGGTAAGGATCATTATTATTTTGAGAGGCCCATATAGAAAATCTTTTCCATTTGCTAAGGTATAGCTTCCTAGTACAGGACTTATGAGAAGATATCAATATATGCTGCATTTCATTTGAGAGGTTATGGAACCTGGCTATGTTGGGCACTGCAGCAGCCAAGCTGTCAATTTCAGCGACTGAAGAGAGGGATGAAGATCACCCGACGAATGCGTCAGAAGATCTGGAACTGGGTCCAGAATCCTAGGGTCTTCCAATTGATGAAGTCGAAGGAAGAGGAACCAAATCTGACAAGGCCAATGAGGGGACTAATAGTATGATGGTCCTTCCCAGTGCTTTTGCTTTCTGTAATACATTGAGTATCAAGGGAATTGGTGGGAATGCATTAGAGAAGACCCGGAGGCCAATTGTGCAGAAGTGCGTCCCTCGGGGCTTCTCCCCAAGGGGGAAATCAGGGCAAAGTAGCTTCTGCATTTCATGTTCATGTAGTTTGCAAAAAGATTGCAGCAAGGCTGGCCTCACTTGTGGAAATTTTTCTCCACTATTTCTTTCTTGAGAGACCACTCGTGATGCAACAAAATTTCTCTTTTCAGTTTGTCTGCTATCACGTTGCATTTCCCCAGGATGTGCGTTGCTAACAGGAAGCACTGGGTGGATGTAGCCCACTGCCATACTCTTAGCCTAGTACCAACCTATGAACCTATGTCACAAGGCCCTATCGGCCCTATGGCCTATACAAGCCTAGCCATAATTCCCTGGCTATTTCTTTCCACACTATTTACTTCCCTGGACCCCTGTTCTAGCAGGGCGACTGACGTGATTCCCAGGGTGAATTTCCTTTCTCCCATCCAATCATTAAGGTTCCTTTTGAAGAGGGCCAAAGAGATGCTCTCTGCTTGACATGTATGGGCACTCTATTCCAGAGTCTAGTGAGTCTCTGGGTCAGGAACCTGTCCCTCCAGCATGTTTTGTTTATTGTGATGACAAGGTTTAGATCCCTGGAGTGTGTGGCTCTGAGGGATTGGGATTTCTTTAAGTGCAGCATGTCCAACACCTCTGGGTTTGACATGGCCTTGTATGTTAAGCAGTGATCACCTCAGAGTAGACGATATGCGACAGAGTATAAGGCAGTCGGCACAGGGCATCTGCTTTAGGCCTGTGATTCTTTTGGTGTGGTATTTCTGTGGCATTTCCAGTTGTTGCAGATGTCTTGAGAGGTACATACCAAATGGGGCACTGTATTCTATAATGGGTCTAATGAGGGATGAGTACAGTGGGACAATGACCTCTTTTTTTCTGGATGAAAGGCCCTTAGTGATGAGGTGTGCCACATAGGATTTCCTGACTGTTGTGGCGATGTGGTTATTGAAGGTGAGACCACTGTCCACCTGTGTCCCCAAGTCTTTTATCATACTTTCGGTGTTTAGTGCAATACCACCTATGTGGTAATTCATGGGTACATGTTTTTTTCCCAAAGGGGATAACTATACATTTCTTGGCATTGAGCTTGAGACCATGGCTCTAGCACCAAGCATCTGTTTCTGTAAGGCCCTTTTGTAGAGTATCCACATCATTTGAGGATTCAATAATGGCTCCCAGTTTGCAGTCATCTGCAAACTTTGTTAGCCAGAGTCCCTTAGTGTTGGCCTGTACTTTAGAGAAGTAGATGCCAAACAAGAGAGGTCCCAGGACTGAACCCTGAAGTACTCCACTTGTCACTTATCTGGAGCTGGATTTGGAGTCAGCTACTTTTACAGTGTGGGTTCTGTCAGTTAGTCAGTCAGCAACCTATCGAGTGACTTAGGGATTAATGCACAGCTTAGTAAGTTTATCTATGATTCCAGAGTGGGGGATGATGTCAAAGGCCTCGACGAGGTCCAGATAGGCTGTGTGGACTGCCATAACCTCATCCACAGCTCTGGAGACTTGATTCAAATAAGTCAATCTGGTTCAGAAGACAAGATCGTCCCTTCATGAACCCAAACTGTGTGGGGTCCAGTGTTTGAAGGTTGCCAATGTCTTTGTTAATAAGTTGGATGATAATACGTTCCATGGCCTTGCAGATCAGGCTCGTCAGACTGATGGAGCAGTAGACAAAGGGGGTAGGACCTGGTTCCTCCTTGTTTGTTAAAGTACCAGACCACTGACACGTCCATCTGAATCGCAATTGTTCCCAGAGGAAGAGAATCCTGAAGTATTGCAATGCTAAAAGTACCACTCATCTCCAGGACATTGATATGCAGATGTGTCCTGTTTGGTCCATGTGCCTTGGGTTGTTCTTCCCTGAAAATGCCCTCCCCCACCCTATCAGGGAAGCGTCCATGGTCACTGTGGCCGTTGGTGGGGATAGAACAAAAGGACGACCTACGTTACATGAAGAGAGGTCAACCACCACTGAAGATCCTTTTTGCATGCATTTGTGATCATTATGAATTGAGACACTGGAAGCTCTTGGTAAGACCATTGAGTGAATAACAGTCACTGCAGAATCCGCATGTGCATGCGACCCAATGGTATCGCTAATATTGCAGCTGCCATCATGCCCAACAGTTTCAGTACTTCTGATGCTGGAGCCTTGTCTTTGGATAGGGTATTGCAAACCTGCTGACAGAGTAGTAAGACACTTTCTCCTGTAAGTCTCAAAGTGGTGGTGTCCAATTCTGCTCCGATAAAAATGCTATGTTGCGATAATGGCAAGTCAGATTTTTCTGATTTTACTGTAATACCCAGATGACTGCAGAGAAAGAGAGTGGTGTCCCTGGCTTGTATAAGCTGATGCCTGGTGGTGGCGGTGAGCAGCCAATCGTCTAGGTACAGAAACACCTGAAATCCTGAACGTCTCGGGTGAGCCGTGACCACTGCCATACATTTGGTGAACACTCTGGGGGCTTGAAACTGTTAATGATTGGCTCCCAACCAGTAGCGCTGATGATCCCTGGATGGTCTGGCCATTTTTATATGGTAGTACACATCCTGGTGATGTTTCTAGCACATCCAATTGTCTTTCCCTAAGAAAGGAAGTATCGAGTGAAGCGTGACCATCCGGAACTTCTCTTTCTTGACAGGTCTGCAGAGGTCCAAAATAGGTCTCCAGTCCCTCCAAAATAGGTCTCCAGTCCCCTGTCTTTTTTGAACTAAAAAGAATCTTGAGTAAGTCCCGGATCCTATCTGGTCTGCTGGGACTGGATGGATGACTTTCTTAGCAACGTTTGGACCTCTACTGTTGCCTGTTCCCTGTAACTGGGTGGAACGTCCGAAAATTTTGTTGTCAATGGAGGGGGTGTGGCAAAAGGTATAAAATATCCTCTAGAAATGATACTTTGCACCCAGTTTTCATTTATTTTGAGTCAGGCATCTGGACACAAAGATAAGTGACCCCTGACTGCCTCCAGAGTAGGACAGTCGGGCCACTTTTCAGGAGTGCTTTTAGGGCTTCCCAAAGAACTGTTCTCTGCTGCTCTGGATTTGCGGACCCCCTCTGCCACGAGGATGGCTTCTTCCATTATTGCCCCTCCTCTGCCCTTGGAGGTGGGTTTGCCAGTGGTGTTCTGAAAGGCTGTATGAGCTTTTCGGAATCACATCTTTCCTCCCCTTTGACCTTTAGGGTAGGGTCTGATAGGGGTGGAAAAACGGACTCAGATGGCAGACAGTCTTTCCTTCCTGTTCACACCTGGTCAAAGTTTCCTCAACTTTGTGCCCAAAAAGGGACAAGCCATCAAAAGGGGTGTTGACAAAGGATGACTTAAAAGGGCTCTGCGAAGGAACACAAGTGCATCCAGAAGCATCTCCTAAGAGCAATTCCTGTACCTGCTGTCCTCGTTCCATTAGCTGCATATGAAATGAGGCGCATGGACGGGTTAACAATGGAGTTGAAGGTAGCAAGCTGGGAGGCAACTTTGTCTGTAGCTCCTGCAGCTACTGTACCCTGAAGAGCATCTGACAGCTCTTTAAGGAGATCTCTTTGTAGTCTCGTAAAATGAGCAAGATAGTTTAGTGAACGGAGGGCAAAAGTTGCTGAACTGTATGTGCACTTCCCATATCTATCCATGATCCTAGAATCTCTGTTAGGAGGATGGATAGAGGAAGAAGTTTCCGAAATCTCCTTTAGGATGGCTGCCGCCACCACCATGGCATCAACTGCATCAACTGGCACTCCCTTGGTAAGAAGGAACTTTTCCTGGGGGGGGGGGGCAGAAATAAATTTATTAGGCCTCCTGGGAATAGGCCCCATGGTGTCCGGAGACTCCCACTCCCTTTGTGAGACCAGCTCCATAAGCTCATCGAAGGTCGGAGACACCCATGAGGTGGAAGGCTGAGACTCAAAAGCTTTCAGGAGAACAGACTCATCTTCAGTAGGGTTGGTGGACTGCCATTCACCCCTCTGCCTAAGGATTTCTAATCTAAGCAAATGAGATATCCTCCGAGGTGGCCGTGGGGACCCCTCTGATTCCTTCAAGTCTGTATCAGATGTGAGAGACTCCTGTGGGGAGTCGAAATGCTTCCTCTTACAAATTCTCTTCCTGGGAGCCTCATCAGTGGGAACTTCTGGTGAAGTCTCAAAAGAGCAGGGGCCACCCAATGGTGTTTCCTGAGGCTCTGGGTCTCTTAGAAAGGATCTGTGAAGCAGAAGCAGACATGGGCACTTTAGAGGAAGAGGTAGCCGGACCTGAAGTCAAAGATGTATTAGGAGACATAACTCTCCTCATGGCTTTGAAGGCACCACTGCTCTGATGAGAAGGGACCAATGGATCAGAGGAAACTATCAATCCCCCTGGCACTGGGGCAGTAAGCTCTGAACCAGAGGTAGGAGCAGAGCTCATCAGAGCCGAAGCCCCGAGAGGCAAAGTCAGAACCAACAAGTCAGACTATCCTCCCCGGACCTGACCAGAGAGTGTTGACTCCTAGACTCCTCGATCGGCATCGAGGACATCCAAGTAAACGGGACCGATGAAACTGGAACAAACATCGGCTATGAAGGCTCAACTATCAAGTCCGACTCCTCCAGCTCCGAAGGTCTGGTATGGCTTGAAGGAGGAAAAGAAGCAGTTGGCAATACAGTCTTCAGTTCCGAAACAGTTTGGGTTGGAGCCGATAAATATTTAGCAAATGCCAGTGCCTGTAACAACTTTTGCACCACACAATCCACATCCAAATGAAAAGGCTCATCGAAGACGGAGATGAATGGATGGACGAAGGTACGGATTGCATGAGTGGCGATTTAGGCATTGCAAATACCGGTTCCAGGACTGGGGACCGGCTCCGAAAAGACAAGATGCTCAGCTCCAAGGGCTGTGGAGCAGACGTAGATTTTTTTTTTTTTTTTTTTTTTTTTTTTACTTCTGAAGTAAAAGCCTTGGAAGACTGAAGACTTACTAGATCTGGCCTGGTCACTCAAAGCTTCCTGAAATGATGACTTGACTAGTCCTCTATCAATTAGCTTTCTCTTTCTCTCCTGAAGGACCCTAGAAGAGAAGTAATGACAAATGGAGTGACTTTTCTGAAGCTGCAAGGTTCCCAAACAGTATACACAGTTGACATGGCTATCTGTAACAGACATTTTCTGTCCACATTTTGGACATTTTTTGAAACCTGACTTAGGATGTTTATCCCTATCCTGGTCAGCCATAATAAACAGCACAGTATGAAGTGAAAAACCACTACAATATAATAAAGACACACCCAAAAACTATTTAAATAAGTCTTGACAAAAACTAAGGGCTAAATATGCTGTGACAAAGTGGCACTAAACACACACACACACACACACACACACACACACACACACACACACACACACACACACACACACAAATTAGTTATCTAAGCACTTCTAAATATCAAAAAAGTACAGTTTTGTACCTACCATAAATGTAGATGTTCGAAGATCCACATTGCTGCAGTCCTTACACTTGGGTAGTCCGCTGTCCTCGGTCGGCCCGAATATCAAAGTATAAGGCTGACGTCGGTCAAGGCGCATTTGACTGACATCAGGACGTCAGGGTACAAATGCGCATGACCGACGCCATATCCTCAGTCTTTTCTTGCCCCAGATGTCAGAAGACCCTAAAAATAAAGGTCAAAACCAAAAGACAGCAAACAAACAACCAACCACCCTTGCACTAATTATATGTACAATATATACAATATACACAATATTTACAACCCAACCCACACAACCACCTCTAACTACAGAGGGAAGGAGGGAGGTAATTGGACTGCAGCAATGTGGATCTTGAACATCTACATTTATGGTAGGTACAAAACTGTACTATGTTCTTCATCTCACATTGCTGCAGTCCTTACACTTGGGTAGAATCCCAAAGCAGAGGTAAGGGAGGATGGCCAAACTATAAGGAAGCAGGAGCTGCCAAAATGCCCTGCAAAACAGCAGTGGCAAAACCAGCCCTGGATTTAGAGTAAAGTGGTAGGTGATAATGCCTAGAGAAAGTATGCATTGAACTCCAAGTAGCTGCCTCCAAAATATCCTTGGTTGCCACCCCCCTCAGAAAAGCTGTCGAAGTGGCAGTAGCCCTAGTGGAATGAGGCCTAATCCCAGCTGGAATCTCCTTGCCATGATGGGAATAACAGAAAGCAATGCAAAACCCAATCCACTTAGAAATAGTTTGTTTTGACACAGGCTTGCCCTGAGAACTCAAAGCAAAAGAAACAAATAACTGCTGAGACTGCCGGAACCCTTTAGTTCTGTCCAAATAATATCGCAACTGCCTGTGTACATCTAAAGTGTGCAAAATCTTTTCCTCTTTATTTTGGGGATTTGCATAAAAAGTAGGCAAATGAATAGTTTGGTTTAAAGCCACACTTGAAACCACTTTAGGCATAAAGGAAGGATTAGTACGTAAAGATACCCTATCCTTATGGAAAATTAAGAAATACAATTATTCACTTTTTCTGACATCCGGTAAACCACTGAGGCAAGAAAAAACTAAAATATTCCCCAACGGGGTACTTAGCCAACTTTGACTCGGTCTGAAACTCCGAAATCGAAAAATTTCAGAACGCCAACCGGCACTTGCAATACTGCTTCTGCATCGGACCATGCGGCAAAAAAGACTGAGGATATGACGTCGGTCATGCGCATTTGTACCCTGACATCCTGATGTCAGTCAAATGCGCCTTGACCGACGTCAGCCTTGTACTTTGATATTCGGGCCGACCGAGGACAGCGGACTACCCAAGTGTAAGGACTGCAGCAATGTGAGATGAAGAACATCTATGACAAAAATGTCACTTATCAAAGGCACACGAACTTTATAACTACACTAAGTATAAAGGCCTTTAGACAAAAACTAAGACCAAAAGCTATATCTAAATATGAAAAGGCACACCAAGAAATACACAGTATAAAGATTTAAAGGCTATAGAAGCTAAAAGCTAAGTAGCAGAAATAACAAAGTTATTAGAAAAATTTTTATAATAAATTTTTACTGGCCCAAGCTATGCTGAGGAGCCTCTAATCTATTGCAGTGGCAACCTAGATCTGAGGTAACTTCAGATGCATCAAGGGATAGGTACTTCGCCTTAGCTGTCTGAAGACCTCTAGCTTTGTTGTAGGCTGACTTGGCTCCGATCCCATCTGTAAGAATGAATGGCGAGATAGAACAACTTCACATCATTTATTTCACTGTTGTCAAAAACACCTGCTTCAACTAAAAAATCATGAAACATTTCCGTACCCTGAGCATGTGGCATTACATTAAACAAATTTACAACATCCACCGTTAAAAAAAAACAAATTTTGTGTACATTTCACTTCCTGTAATTGTAATTTTGACAAAAAATCCCCCAAATCACGACAAAGATGTTCATGTTTTTTTAATAAGTCTTTCACGTCTATATTTAGACAAGGGATGCAGGATAGAAGATTGTGCATTTACTATGAGTCTCATTGGCGGGGGGGGGGTCAGTCAAACTCTTGCGAATTTTCGGGATGCCAAATATAGAAAGGACAATAGGAAATTTCACATTCAAAAAAGCATACACATCCTCTGATGGCTGGCCTTGATCTATCATATCCCGAAGAAAAAAAAAAGTATTTTTTATACGCCACATTGATATAACTCGGGGAGGTTTCCTCGTAGTAATTATCATCGTGTAAATATACCTGAATTTTATTTAAAAAGAGTCCCTCCTACTCATGATTACAATCCCTTCCCTTATCAGGTTTCACTACTCTGCTTATCTTGAAATAACTCCTTTAACATCAAAACTTCTGTATCACTTAAATAACTTACAGCCGGCCCCCTTTTTTTTTTTTTCACAAAAGCACTAAAATCAAATTCACATAGTTTTTCGAATATAATTAATGGCATAATTAGTTATTTATTGATGAGCTGATTACTAAGGCTTCTAAATTGGATCAGCTTGTCAGGAATGAGTTGTTCACGGTCAACTACAGGCAATATAAAATGACATTTAGTAAAATACATAAAATTGTGGGCAACATTAAGACAAGGAAGAAAAAAGTTCGAAAGAGGCCACTTAGAGTACCAGGAGGATAGAGCTTACCCCAAACCAATCGGCCCTCAGGGGAGGCAGAGTCAACATGAGATAAAAGAAACAAACATGGCAGCCGATACAATGGAGTATATAGTTCAGAAAAACATCCCTTTAGAGCAGGTTCCTCAGAGGAGATCTGAGAAAATAAGGAATTTCAGGAATCAACAAGCTCAAAGGAACCAGCCAAATCAGTGATAGCATCAATCCAACAGGACAACATACACATCAATCCAACAGGACAACATACAGCAGCAGGTGAACAGGCCGGTATTAGTAAACTGTTGTTCCCCTGATTCTTTAATTTTTTCAGATAATGGACTGGTTCTTACCAGAAGTAACACAGGCGATTATAAAATATATAATTACACTACTAATGTTTATAGTGTCGCCTATGTGAACTTATTAAGCAAAGGACAGACTTTTGTACCAAGTGTTTCTTTCAAGACAGAAAATATTTTGTTGGATTTAAAGTATTTCTTTGGAAACTACATTTCAGAATGAAGATTTTGAGATGAATGCTTTACATAGGAGTTGTGTGTTTAATCCACTGCCAGCCTTGACTTTAATTATATTCTGCAAAAACTATGTGAATTTGATTTTAGAACTTTTGTAAAAAAAATGGGGGGAGCAGCTGTAAATAATTTAAGTGATACACTAGTTTTGATGTTAATGGAGTCGATTCAAGATAAAAAGATTAGAGTAATGAATGAAGATTACTATGAGGAAACCTCCCTGAATTATATCAATGCAGCGTATAAAAAAATACAACTTTTTTCTTCGAGATATGGCAAATAAAGGTCAAATATCAGAGGATGTGTATGCTTTTTTTGAATGTGAAATTTCCTATGGTCTCCTCTATATTTGGCATCCCAAAAATACACATGAGTTTGACTGACCCTCCCCTGCATGAGACCCATAATAAATGCAAGATCTTCTATCACATTTCCATTGTCTAAATATATAGACGTGAAAGCAACAGACTTAAAAGAACAAACATCTTTGTCGAGATT
>NC_056745.1:45021265-45023765 GCF_019279795.1 Protopterus annectens
TGGGACTAGCACAATGAAATGCACTGGTTTGTGCATCCCCAGTGGCAGGGTTTTTCATATTAGATATACACATGCGCACATATATGCACGCACACACACATTATAGTATACATAGTGTAATTTTGTGAAATATTGTATTAACATAATTGTATTGTCCTTAGATGCAACTAAGTAATTGATAATATCTTGTTCACCTGTCTATTGTACCTTACCGCTGTATCTGTATTTACATGTTCAATGAGTCAGGGTTGTAGCTGAAAAGAAGTGTCAACAAACAGAAAATAAACAAATAAATAGCTCCAATAATCATGCCTCAAACAACTGCTATCTCTGACAGAAGTAAGGATGAGGTAAACTGTCACGGTCTAGGCTAAGCACCAGGCTTAGACAATCTGGTTTAAGATTCTCTGTCCCTGGCAGATGCTTTACCTATAACTATAAAATGTTTTTGTGTGCATTTGTGTGGAGCCTTTCTATCAAACTCACTGCAAAATATTTAATCCATTGCAGGGCTTTTCTCCCCATGCATATAAATACTCAACTACTGATTAAATATTTTTGAATCTATTGTGGAGATTTTCTCCCCAGGCTTCCAATGGAAACAGGCCATTGATAACTGGTAAAGTCCGACTGAGCCAAAGGATAAATTTATAATATAAATAAATAAAAACTAGAAAGCTATGGACATTTGTCAGTTCCTAAAATGGCACTGCTAGTCTGAAATGGTGTTATGACCTTGTAATGTCATGCATGTTTTTGTATAGTGTCACCACTGAGCTGTCATTGTTTACTGGTAGTACTCCAGAGTAAACCCTTTAAGAATGCCTTTAGTCATTTAGGCAATTCACAGATCAAAGTACCTATCTGTAATAAACACACCACTAATAACTTAGAGTTTAACCTTTGTCAGAATATTTTTGAATGAGATTACTTTTAAACAAACAATTATGTCTGTTTTCCATCATAGAACCTACATTAGATTTCCAAGAAAAAAAAAGCAAAGTACGCAGCCTTATAAATGTAATGGTTGAGTCTAATACAGATATTGGCAGCTGTCATAAGTTTGGAATTTGCATCTTCTGTATCAGCCTTGTAAAGTAAAGAAAGCAAATATTCATGGACATCTGCCTAGTGACGGACTATACAAGGGACTTGTAGCTTTAATAGCTCACTAGACTGATGCATTTCTTAACAAAAAATATCACAGATTATTAGCTCTATCAATAAGATTAGAAATATATTTTAGCTTTTAATTGCTTCACTGTCAATATTGTGTAGGTCAGCAGAGCAGAGCTTGAACCATTTTTCAGATTCCTCTGTCCCAAGACAGTATCTTTCAATACCTTTGAATCCTTTAGAGTAACCCTAGGCTACTCAAGCACAATATCCCTATATGTGGCTAAGTTTTCATGCAATGGAACTTTGTCAGCATACCAAAATTATATGACTTGGCTCCATGAAAAACATAAAATAATTCACTCTCTCTGAACATTTCCATTATCCCTATTGAAATTATTCAGGTAGTATTCTAATAAGCTCGTGACAACTGTGGCTAGCCCTGCAGCAGCTGTTCATCTATACCACACACACGTGCACGCACACGGCCAATTTCTAGTGTTAAGTCCAATCACTACATAAGTTTGGAATGTGGCAGGAAACTGGAGCACCTGGAGAAAACTCATGCAGACACAAGGAGGGCATTTAGACTCCGCACAGAAGACACCCCAAACTAAGAATCGAACTTGGAGAACCTCTTACTGTGAGGCTATATATTACACAGAGGGAGAGAAACACCATTATTTTCAATAAAAGATTGAAGAGAAGACAAGTCAAAGCAGAATCACTGCCTTTAAAACAAATGGGGAACGCCAGGCAAGGCTTAGAAATAATTTACAATTTACAGAAAATGAGATGGGAATGCAGAAGACAGCAGGCTTCATATATCCAACTACTCAGTAGACCTTAAGTTGTCAGGCTCTAATAGGAAAGGAAAAGAAACAACCACATTTACAACTATTTCAATACCTGAAGGCCTTACACATGTCTGAAACGGATTTGAACTTTGAGGCAACTTCTGAATAATTTAAACTGCATTATTTTCCTGGAGCTTATTTTCTTTTGATTTAATGTGCAATATCATAATAGGATTATAAAAAAGTGAATAACATACTTCATTAATAAACAAGAAACAGCTTTACAATCTGAAGGATAATGAAAACTGCTTAAGAAGTCCAAACCAAGGTCAAAGCAACCTTCAGTAACAGGAACTAAATATTTAATGAATGGATAATACAAGCATAAGGCTATTCATTTTTTTAATTAACACCAAAAAAAAAAAAAAACACTAGTGTATACAAAAGCAAGACTACAGACTGCAGCTTATATTGACATATTATAACAGAAAATAATCAGAATATGTGCTAATTAGTGTAGGTTAAGAATTCTACAACCATTTCAGTTTAAAAAACTTGAGAAAAGCAAATGATCTGTCAACATTACT